>NW_020271727.1:1172155-1329575 GCF_003268045.1 Sipha flava
TCGACCGAGCGCACAGGAAGTCTGGTCACCGGCGGTCCTTGGGGCGTCTGTCCTCGCCACGCGATCCTTACCGCTTGAAATAGACACGGGCGCACGTGTGCGCGACTTCAGCTGCCCGTGTAGGACGCACAGCGGAGACCCGGAGACGTCTGCTGACCAAATGACCGCGGCCGCACGTTCTGTATAGCAATAATTAGCAAGACGGGTGCGCGTTGGGGTGCCGCGTGCAACGCGCGCGGTAAACGAATATGTCGCATTATGAGCGTAACGATATTACCGTCGGCAGTGACAGACGCGCTCGGTTCCGAACGTCGCGACGACGGATTTTACGTCCAAAAATAATCCCTGTCCGAGTGTCTCCGAGTGCGATATGGGCGATTTGACGGACGGCTCAAAGAAGGCTGTAAGCATGGAGGGACACGCAATTATGCGCGCACCCCAACCCCATCGGCTTTTCGTCTATGGAACACTTTTGGGGTATTTATGATATTATTGTCCTTCGTGAGTTCTGCACATTCATCTTTGTTTTCGACCGTTTCTTGTGAGGCGTTTAAGAAAAAAAAAACATTTTTTATAACCGTCAAATCAATTGGTACCGATCGATTTCGTCGGAACAAGGTTTAATTGCTTTGAATAAATGTTTCTAATTTATGTCTTCGGCATTGTAATTGAATGATGATCGATGTAAACGTTTTTGTTATAAACTTTACGAATCGGTGATGGCATATAAGTGTTTTATGTATTTTATAGCTTCGACATGCGATACGTTCTTGAGAATTTTAAATTTATTTAAAACGTCATTATATAATACTAGTATACAATTTAATATATAATTTTATAATGTACGATCGTTTCGAAATCATCCGGTTTATACAAAGTAAATTAAATTGCATAAATATATAAAATTTAAATATTATTGTAATATTATAAATGTTATTTCATCCAAAATAACATTTATATAAATTCAGTTTAAGAGGAGTTGTATAAACACAATGAAAAGAAGAAAAATAATTTAATTCATTTAAATTAATTAATATTTTAAATTTACAAGCCCATTTTAAAAATAATATCTTACATCAATGCATTTTAAATAATTATAAGTAATAACCGAAGTATTTATATTTTTTAACACGTTTTTATATAAAACGTCCAATTTTTTCTACTGCATTCCTTCCTTTATTTATTCATAATCAGTTGCGATTTTATTGACCTTGTATATGCCTGATGATGAATTTTTAATTCAAACATTGTACATATAATAATGATCCAGATTACGTACTTATTTATTTATTTTATATAAACTATTTATTTATTTATTTATTTATATATAATTATATTATTTTATTTTCAGTTATCTTCAGTAATGCGCTTATGTTTTTAAACTGTTGTAGATTCCTATTTTCAGATGGCCTGTTTACAGAGTAACTGTTGTGAAAACATTCTCATTGTTGTTTTTTTATATTTTTAAATAATATTCACCCAAAATACATCAAATAAATAGTTGCATATAAGTAAGATAAACTATAGGTTTTTAAATCTATTTTGATGGAAACGTTTAGCTAAAAACCGTACAAAAGTGTAACGCTTCATTGTTGATAATATTATTTGAGTAAAAATGTGTCATTGCACTAAGCCAATTTTAAATGTCGATAAATGTGTAGTACATATATAACTGTTCATAACTGTCCGTCTTTAATTTACACTCTCGTGGAGCGAATTAAATAAATGATTATTTCATTCAAATGACTCAAGTTTTCCTTTAGAACATATTAGGGTTAACGGCAAATGGTGACGACGTCAGTGTATGTGCTTCGTCCGGTTCATAATGCTATATATCAAAATTGAATTATTTCTCTAGCCCCTAACGTAGGTATATATGTTATTATTATACGCTCAAACTTGCGATATTTTCTTTCGGCTACTTGACTCTTATCATACACTCACATAAACACACACCCACACATACACACATATATGTATAAATATAATAATAATGCATTAATAACTGCAGTGGACACGAAACGTGGTGCGTGACAGTATGTCTCGACAATAATTTCCCGTCGTCGTACGGCGGGCAGAGAGCGTGGAAAGAGGGTGGACTGTGTCGTCGGTCAATCATTAGTGGTGTGTATGCGACCGTCCGGAAGGAACAGGGTTTCCTGAAGAGATAACACGACTGCGACACGACAGTTCACGTGCGCGATTATGACGTGAGAGGTTAAAAAATAAAAAAATAATAATAATAAAAATAATAAAATAACCCAAATAAAACAAAAACAAAATCAAAATGAACAGACGACAAAAAATAGAAAATTTATCAAATGACCAAATCTGACGTTGTCACAAACTAAAAGAGTGACTAAGAAAAAGAAAAGGAGTGAAAGAAAGAGAAAGAGAGAGTGAGAGAGAGAGAGAGAGAGAGAGATAGCGAGTAACGGGTAAAATGAATCCGGTAAAAAAAATGTATTTAGTATACGTGCAAAGTCCATTAAAACCCCGTACACATATTGTATAATAGCCGATATTATAGAATTAAAATATTAATTAATTAATTCCGTAGTCCGTTATGAAAAAATAATATTTCATTATCAAGGACGTTTCAACGAGGTTCGCGTATTTCCGACGCAAATTGTTCACTTACTTTTTCTTAGGGTATTAACTAAATCGGTTCAAATAAATCGTGCTAATAGTGACGTGGAAGGAAAAAACGCTAGGGGAAGACCACGAATGGAATATATGCAACAAATAATAGAGGACCAAGGGTGTACTTCTTATAAAGAGACAAAGAGGAAGGCAAGTAACAGAGAAGAGTGGAGAATTGCTACAAACCAATCTCAGGATTGAATACTGAAAAAGAAGAATAGTGACGTATCTTGTTTTTTTTTATCAATTTTTGCCCAATATTAATTTTAAAGTTAATATCGCTGCATATTATTTATTCTCTTTACGAAATATAAAATGTTCTAATTTAACATATGAGAATTTACGAATCAAAAACAGTTAGGTTCAACTTTTGTTGAACACCTGACTTCAACTATAGAAAACGTTCACTACATGATCTTACATCCAAATCGTCAAAACTCATTTAATCAAACTGAAAATTGACATTTTAAAAAAAATCCATAACTTCAAATCGAAAACCCTACAGCCACATCCATGCAACGTTTTTACACGTTAATACAACAAAAAACTCTTCACACTTCGTTATGCATCATTTACAAGCTCTATGACAACTGCAATATACAGAAACATCCGAACACCTGGGTAACAACATTAACCGGAAAACATAGACATACAAGGGATTATTAGATGGTGTCCAGACGAATAGGGAACAAATGTATAAATTAAAAGCCACAGGGATTTTCGGACCGAGCGACTAAATTTTTTTCCGCAGCACCACGTTCGCGGCAGGAGTAAGCGGTCACCTGAGCTCATCGGTTTGTGGTGCGCAAAACAGTGTTGGTGAAAAATCCTTGTTTTCAGGAGGTTTCCACGGAGGGGTTTTACACGAGGACCTTGAAATTCTTTCGACCTAAACGCCGGGGGCGCTTATGCACGATTTACATTGGTAAACTCGCGCACGCGTACGTGCACAATACGCGTGCAATACGGTGTGTGTAACGGGTGATTGATGTTTGAACGTTTTGCACAACCGCGCGCGAGCGACATGTGGCCAAAAGAGTGAAGAGGTCCTCGTGCGCGCAACACTATTGGTACGCGCGGGGCACGTGGTATTGCGCGGATAATGTTGTTGTATAATTGTTATTATTGTTTTCGGATGTTTTGTTTCAAACGCTCAGTACGAGTGCATTTGTACGTATGTTTGTATTATTATAATAACTGTATCGCTACCGGACGCGATACCTTCTGAAAACGATTTACGGTTGTGCGGAGTGCGTACGAATACATTATTATACTATTATCATTATTGTTGTACGTCGTGTTTGGACGGCCGTACGAGCGGAAAGAGAATAGGCAATAATAATAATAATAATAATATACGGATGAAAGAAAGAAAAAAAAAAAAACGAAATACGTTTTTGTTATGCGAAACGGATCGGAATAAAACGTTTTTCCCGACACGACGAGTGGGCCGCACTCGTATCACCGATGCACTTATACTGTGCTGTACGTTATTATAAGGTTAGTGTATACGTGCACAAGTTGTATGCACTCGTGCGCTAGTGATCGTTGACAACGACCGGCCGACTTGCATCGCGTTTACGCGTCGTCGAAGTCGTGACCTCTTGATACGCGCGTTCGGAACGGGCCACTGTTTGCGTATCAAAAACCACTAACCGTACGAGTCGCACGCTGGATACGTTATGATATCAATAACCGATAGTTTAGTTTCCTTCTCCGTCGACACCTCGACAATACGGCCTGTCACGTTTAAGAGTTTTTTTTTATTAATTTTCATAAACGTTTACCGAACGTTTCAATCGAATATAATATTGTCTAGTTCAATAGAATAAAAACTAATATTATAATATTTTTTATCTGGTAGAGTATCGTTGTATACGTTTTTTTTTTTTTTTGGCTAGAACACGATTGCTTACGTTTGTAGACGGGTAACAAAAAGGTGGGTAAGAAAAATAAACACGATTGCATATGAAATTGCACGCAACGTTGTCAAATTTAATAATTTTACTAATTTATTAAATTTACTAAACCGTATTATGTCTAAAAAATATAGAATACATTTATTAACAGTTTTATAATAGTTCACAATAAAAAATTATTAATAAAATAATAAATAAAATGAGGATAGCTAAATAGAAGAAAAGTAACTAATAAATAAATAAAATCGACAATTTTTATTTGAATGAAATTATTGGTAATCAATTATTTGAAAATGCTTAAACTTAGATTCCTTGACATATATAACCTACTACTTTTACTGAAACTCGGAAAATACCGTATAATAGAACGGAAATAACGAAATTTCGTTATATCTGATAGATTTTATATCATTAACAATAGACATTGGTAATAAAAGCAATAAAACACAAAGTATTTATTAACTTTTTTAAGTTTTTTCGTATAGACATGTGGTATACACCAATACCGGTATGAAAATTGGCATCAACGTTTAAAACTTCGTACGCAATCGTGTAGTTAAAAATCAGGTAAAATCGTACGGAATCATGTAGCTTGAAAAGGTATCGCCAATAACGAACGTACGCAACCGTGTTTTACACTTTTTTTTTTGAAAAAAAATCTGTAATACACTCGAAATCTGAAAATGCCGTTAATCATTGCTTCATGTGGTGCAGTATCATTATACCTACCATTAAATGTTCTACAATTGTAATAAAAGACTAAAAAAAAATGTCTATTATATGACGGTGTTGGAAATTAAAAAATTACATGTTTTTGTAGCATACGAATTTAAGCTATTTTTAATGCTTAGTTTTATAATCATTCTCTATTATATGAAGAGACAGTTTTTTTAGCTTTTTTTTTTTTTTACTTATTTATATTATTTTATAAATTTATCAGTAATCAGTCTAATTTAAAAAAAACAAATTGTTTTAGATTTACAAACAAATTTTAATGTGTATTATGCATGTATAACAATTATAGATTGATTTGATTTGGTTTTTATATACTTGGATTATAAAAAAAAAAATTAAACAAAACAGGTATTGAAATCAATATAATATTTGAACTAAAAGTAAAATCATAAGTTTTTCAAGTTATCTACATTTAAAACTTGGGCTATGTTTATAATAATGAAATTCAAGTGTAATAATCTTTATTTTTTATTTTGTTGAAAAATCGTTGTATAACGTCTCTTATAATATTTGAGATATTTTTTTCAATACCAAATATTATGATATATCAAAAAATAATTCTTTAAATTTTATTTGATCGATTATGTCTATTGAACTATATAAGTACAATTGTGATGCCAGGAACGGGCTAAATGGGGCCCTATCTAGTCCTATCTAGTAAAATACTGTAACACCAGTATAACTGTATAAGTCAGGGGTGGACCACTGGTGAGTTTCTTCATACCATTCGGATTATGCTATCGTGTGTGCTGAATTTATTATTTTCATTTATATAAATGCTAATTAAAATTCTGAATGACCTTTTTTTTCTTTTTTTTTTTTCTATGCTCTGGCCCGCTAGATTTAAATTTTCTAAAAATTGGCCCTCTAGTAACTTCGAGTTTCCCATCCCTGGTATAAGTAATTGTATACTGAACTAAAATAGACGAATATATATATAACATAATTATATATTAATGCTATTGTATTTGAATTAAAAATTACTGATATAATTTTAAATCAAAATTTGACTCTTCTCGACCCAAGTAGCAATCATAATGTAAATAATTGGAACTATTTATACTATTTATATATTAAGCTATTTATATGGAATCTAAACTATACATTAAAGTTACAATATATATAAATTTATTATAAGATATTTATCCTTTTTAGTTAAGTTTTTTAAAAAAATGTATAATCATGCCGATGTTTATAATTTTATTTAATATATTTTAAAATAAAAATACTAATAATTCGTTTAATGTTATGAGTTATATTAAATGCTCCCTATATTTTACTATGTTTTATATGAATTTAATGATGAATTATTGGCAGTCTGTGTTATTTAATTCACGCAGTAAACGATAGTTAAATATTATTACAAACATACTATTTAACAAAAATCTAGATAAACTGTCATAATGTTTTGAATTATTAAAATAGTTTCGTACTCGTCTGTTTTGCAACTTCTAATTTTATGCTTTAGATGATTATTTGAAGTAAAAATGCGTATGTGTGATATAACGCATACCCCGGTAAGTTAATGGTGTACTTAATTATCTAATAAAGCACGGGTGAGAGTTGCGTAATGTCCTTCATATTTTATCTAACCACCGCGGTGTAAATCGAACGACGGGACACTGTAAAAACAGTCGTCTCGACAACGAAAGGGAACTTTTTGACCCTCCGATATGCGGTTAACGAGCGTGTATTTTTCGCATTCTATTTTATTTTATTTATTTTTTTGCCTTTCCATGTTTTTCCTACCCCTGCACAGTCATTTATCATCATTCGGACGGCACGCACTGTCCCTGACAACACTATCCCATCAATATCATAATAGCCGATCATTGTACGTATATACAGCTACATTATGTTATTATACACAGCGATTCAGCGCTATATACGCACGTTGCGGATGCGTAGAAAATCGAAAAATCATCTGGCTGACATAATCATTTCTAGGGTCTTTCGGTAAAGTGGTTGCTCCGCCACCACTACCACCGCCGCACTCATTTCGTCTGTGGCATTGATCGTATTATTATTATTCAACTGTACCATACCATATTCAATAGATTAATGCAATACATACACACAAAAACACTCACACATTTCATTTACATCTGTTGTTCTTAATTGTTTTGGTCTTCAATCGTCGGATTCTTTGAAAACGTGACACCGTGATTAACTGAAAGACACTAACCGAATGACCCTAGGGAGCTGATTTGTTTAGGGTTTGAGTGATATTTCGATTTTCTTCGGTGAAAATTGACATCATGAATATGGTTTGGAAATGAATCGTCTCGAATCTTGTCTCGAGCACTTGGACCTTCGTAGAACCATATTGTTTATATGTTACACTGTTCAAGTGTCCAACGTAGTGTTGAATATCTTCCCAAACGGAATTTAAACACTACAGATGTACACAAAACAACAGTCTTATATAGGAAATTATTAGTTCTTATTTGTCTAAGATAATTTTCCACCGCAGAACAAAATTGGGACCATCCGGAATCAATGCACACATTCGTTTAAAATATAATATGACTGTGAATTGTAGATCAAGAAATAAACAATTATATGCAACCGAATAAAAGTGATACATAATTCATAAAATGTCGATTATATTTAATTATCACACACCACAGTGCTCGTTAATCCGTTACGGTTTATATTTAAATTGTCGTGCCACCACGGTATGTTTTGAACGATTCCTGTCTAAACAACGGAAAAATAAAGACACAGAGTGAAAGAGAAATATTGAGAGAAAAAGAGAGAGAAAGAGAGAGCTGAGAATTATCGTTATTAAATATTATTTTTTCGTGATGAGAAGGGATCTCTCTTATGTCTTTGCTCCATGACGTGGAAATGAATCATTTGATTATACAAAGCATACAATGTTATGCATGCATTATAATAAAATCGCATATTAACATATCGTTGGACGATTTAATTACGAACGTCACACTTGTACACTATAACATAATAATATTCTAATACAAATATAATATAGTGCGCTCCTCCTCATCGCGGTCTCCTATTGCGTTATTGTCGGCAATGTTCAACGGTTAGATTCCGTATGAATGTGAATCTAATTGACGAAGAACCGAGCGCTTTGAAATTGCCATGAACAATCGTCATTTCACAACAATAATAATAAGACAATGAAGGATTGTTTTTTAAATGTTCCACCGGGGACCGAGTATCTTTTCATCTTGCGTGTATAGGTACACGTATTGATAATGAGGAAAAAAGGACGTGTCACCCCTTTTGCCACGATCGTCGCGACGATTGTCACTTACACATCTGTAGACTCTGTGACTTTGCCAATAAATCGAAAACCCTATAAGAATGCATACACACACTCACACACACACACACACACACACAGATATAACAATCTATTCACTAATGTATTTCAAAACGGTTTTTTAATCAATTCGAATATCCATCGTAGAAACGTGTGCCGGAAATAATGACGGGAGCGCTACCTTTGGAAAACAATACTAAACAATTGCCGTTATTTCCGATCTATATTATTGCATTATAGGTATGTAAATGTTATACGTCTACCCGTTAAACATATATAGACCTGACGGGTCGAGTCTATTGAAAGAACCGGTGCGATTAATATCATAAATATGCATTATTATAAGATTGTACTTTTAACGCACTTCAATCCATCGTTTGTTTTTCGAGTGCACTACTATTTTTAGATTGAATATTTTAATATCAATACCCAAATTAATTTATTATTCCATTTATACGACGGAATCGTTTTAATAATACAATAAATATCATCATATAAATAATATTGTTATAAAAAATAAGAACCTAATAAAACGTTTAAAATATTTATATTTGTCGAATTGAATTCTGAAATTAAATATTATATAGAAGAAAAAATATGATATGAATAGATAATTTATTAATACATTAATAGATTAAAAATTATTTCGTCATTTTTTTACAATTTTAAGCATATTCTACAAAAATAAATTTAGATATATAAATTACAGTAAGTTTTGTTATGCTATTAATAGGAACAGTGGACATTTTGAATAATTCAAAAGAGCATAATTATTATGCTCTTGCGATCATAAGCAGAAATCGAACCATAATTAAAATGATTTTTTTCCTAAAAATTCAACATCATCGTTTTTTATTCAATAACTAATATTTTTGATAAAATTAAATTTTATATATTTATAAAGATAGTCTTTTTTTCATTATTATTATTCAAAATAATATAATTTCAAGAAAACGTTATATATAAAAATCTACTTTTTCCTTTGCAGAGTCAAAAATGCAGATTATTTGTAAGGCATATTTGATAAAAGTTTTTAAATATTTTTTTATAAATATTTTACTTATTAAATAACGAGTAGATGTAGTCAGTACTCTTGATTTTTTTCCAGGCCATTATATTATGAAAAAATGGTCCCCTGGCAGTAAAGCCATGCACAGTTGCTTCAAAAGCAATCAAACGTAATGTTTTCTATAACTTTAAAAAGTCAACTTTCAATGTTAAATCATATCAAATAATTCCCAAGTCCAGATATATACAGTTTATTTTTATTTTTGATGATATTTTTTCAAAAAAATAAAGTGATTGAATAATTGAAGGCAATCTTTCGATATACATATACATGTATGTTACAGTTAAAAACCAAATTACATCTAAACTAACCAGGACTTCAATATTGTTACTAGTTTTTCACGGAAAAAAATAATAGTTGTGGTAATCATTTAAATAGTTAATATAGCCTAAAATTATGAGTTAGCATAACGACAGCTACTTATTTAGTTGTTATTACCGTTCAGGTTTAGTTACAGTTATTTAGTTGTATCAACTATACATTTTTGTTACCACCACAATAATGTTGCATGCAAGTTATTATTTAATATGGAGAAAATGCAAAAAATATTAATTGATCGTCTCCCGTGATTCGATCTGTTGCTCACAATCTTTACGCATTTAACATACCAACCTAACCTACGCAATAGTAAACCCACCTACCTATCAGATATATTAATTGAGCGAATTAAAGGTTATTAAACATCGATTTTAAGAGTTAATATCAACTATCGATATAGAAATATAGTGAGTATATTGAATATATTGTGTAATATTTGATGCATCAAATATTTTGATGAATCCTGGTTAAAATTATGAACCAAGAATCTAAGAATCTGGTTGTTGAACTGATTTTAATTTCATCAGATATACTGAGATTTTTGTAAAATCTCTACTTAATTCCCACAAAAATTTAAAAGATTTTTAAGTAGGTATCTTTTTTTAACATAAATTTTTACTGACCTTTGAAATATTAATGTAGGTAGTATTATAACTTAAAATTAAATAAATATAAGACAGGACAGCAGAAGGTACTTAACAACCTATAGGTATTATAATTACAACACAGTTTTCAAGATCAAATATTATTTATTTTTATAAACATATTTACATACATAATTATGTTACAGTATATTTAGATATAATAAATCAATAAAATAAATATAATAATGTAATAAATAAAATAGATACCGAATTTTAACAATTTTTATACAAATAACTAGCAGAACTAGCAGATATACTATGAACTAATGTTGTTACAATTGCCTTTTTATATGATATAGGTACAAAATAACATTTATATTTTACATCTGTAACACTTATTATAAATTCATCTGAGTATAATGTAGTGTCAACAATAAAAGTTCCTAAATTAGATGATGGTGTGAGAGAAGAATAAAAATTTGAGCAATTTAAATATGTTTGAACTATTATCTTATACTCAGATTCATTTTGTCGTTTAACTATATGCCCATGGCCGGTTCAAGGTATAGGTGAGCTAGCCTAGAGCGGCACTTTAGTAGGGGCAGCATTTTCAAAATTGACTCGTACATTTTTTTTTAGTTCTATCTGTGTTCTATAAGAAAAATATTTAAATTAATTCATTTGTGAAAACCATTTACCTATATAATAAATTAAATTGTAAAAAAAATAATATAATTAATATGGGAGAAAGGGGTACAATGAGACATTCAATTTCCAAATGAACATATCTCATTCAGTTTTAATTATATAAAAACAGTTCTTATTTTGTTTTGTTCCTAAACTAATGTAAATTTTAGTATAATGTTGTTTTCTATGTAGTTTTTTAAATTTGCTTTTTTGTAATCATTTTTCAAAACAAAATCAATATGTCTCAATGTACCCCAGTGATGGGGCACATTGAGACTTGGGGTGGGCTACACTGAGACAATAACTTATTAAATAGAAAAAGAAGACGTGATATAAAAATATAATAGTTTTAAACATCTTTTTATAATACTATTAAGTAAATAAGTATAATTGTCATTATTTGTTTTGAAAATGCACACTGTTGAGGTATTTAGAGTTACATAAAATATTTTTTTTTACGTGAGAAACGATTTATTCCACATGAATTTTAAAGGAAGATACTTAGTCTTTAAAGAATTTTATATCAATACAATTGTTAGTTATATTGTATAATAGTCGATTTTTGATCGCCAGCAGGTCGAAGATATCTTAATTAATTTTCATATATTATGCCACAATATATGCCATATAACTAAATACTATGATAGTTTGCCTTGTTATAATAAATATTAAAAATTGTATTTATTTCTGATAGATTTTTGTTAAAAATTAGTATCAAAGTCCTGGTTAATTCTATTCTAGTTTTAACTAGTCAAAATCAGTTTTGATGAAATTGAAAATTGAAAATTAGTATTGACTAAAGTATTGACTAGTTTTGATTAATTTTGGGTTTTAACTGTAACATATACATAACTTTTATAAATAGTTGAATTAACAATATTTTTATTTTAATTTATACAAAAATGTAGCTGATTATCATAATTTTTAATGTTTTTTTAAATTTTAATATTCATTTTCTTCTTCTTTGTAAATAATCTCAACTTTTTTCATTCATCAGTGACAGTATGTATGAAGAACTTTGTATTACATTTTTGAAATTTCAAAAAGTCAAATCAAAATTATTTTATGGCCATTATCGAAAAAAAAAAAAAGTAAACATTTTCAACTATCAATAAACAGTTTTAGAAATTATACTATCCATAGCAGTACAAGCACTTGGTGAAAATTTCAAGTTTCTTCGATTATTTTTTGATTTACGATGAAAGCGAAAAAATGAGTTCGTCCAAAATACTGAAAATGTTGCCATTTTTTATAACTCTTTATCAATTTTTCGTAATTATTGAAAAAACTATTGTAGAATTAGTTAAATGATTTCTCTTATAGTACAAACCTATAAGACACAATTTTTTATCAGATTCACAGTTATAATTTTGATTTTTTGGGTGAATTTTTCTGGTCGAAATCGTGTACACAAAAACATAAAAAAAACACATTATGGTAAGAAATTCCTCATTTAATCCAGAATTTAAAACAATTATGTTATATTAACTAATATTTATTACTTTTTGATTCACATATATTATCAATTAATTACAAAGATACAATTATAAATATAGTTTACAATAATTTATGATTAATTAACCTCTCTAAGCAAAGCTTGTGTTGAGGTCAATGAGTTATAACACATAGTAATACTATAATAACAACTTAAAATATTACAAATTATAAGTATTACAATTCAAGTAACTTAATCTATTGCTTAAAA
Organism: Sipha flava; assembly: GCF_003268045.1. Taxonomy (NCBI): domain Eukaryota; kingdom Metazoa; phylum Arthropoda; class Insecta; order Hemiptera; family Aphididae; genus Sipha; species Sipha flava. Next base: position 1,185,108 of record NW_020271727.1, read on the forward strand.
TAATTATATACTAAATATTTTTTTATTATAGTTGTTCTAAATAAATATGCAGATACAATATTTTTATTAGATAGATAGCCTTCTGCTTTATTAACATTACTGTACATACATTTTTTAAAATTCAATGAAAGCGAGTTGAACATAATAGGACCTAAACAGTCGATAAAATGGATTAAATATTTTGAATATATGAGAATGTAAACGATTTCATATCTTTATTTTAATAATTACTTTTTAATTTTATAAACATTTGTATACTTTTGTAGATCAAATATCAAAAATATAAACATTGATAGTTAATTATTTATCAAATAATTTTTAGTCTATAATACGATTGTACAATATTGTACATGTACTAGTATAATGTAAAAAAATATTAGATTTTAAAAATTATCTTTTCATTAATATTAATAATTAAATTCATTAATATTGAAAAAGTCTTCCGCTTAAAAAACAGGTCTACGTATAACTAATTCATAATAACTAGGGCCCAATATTTGAAGCATTTTTCTCATTGTAATAATACTTATGTTTTAGTACAGTATGTATAAAAATTCGATCCAATTAAATTTAGCATTTTTCCAGCAGTTCTTGGTTAAAATATAATTTTTAATGCATTTTATGCATTTCTTTTTTTTTTTGAACGTATATTTGCTTTTTTTTGTTTGAATTAATTTATGAATTAATTATTGAACATAGTATAATATTAAAATCGGTGGAAATTATACTGTCGTAATCTAACATAATTTGTATCCATTTTTTTCTTATCGCAAACTTTGTGCGGGTGACTCGCCAGTGTGCTGTATGGGTGTTTGAATATAAATCGGCTTTCTATATATTTTTAGTTTACACAATTTTATAAAAGGATAAAGCAAAATTAAAAAAAAAAAAAAATGAGAAGAATTTATTTTTTCAAATAAAAATGTAGGTTATTATATATATATTATGAATTATGATACTTTTAAGTTTAATAAAATGTTAATTTTTATGTCAATTTTGGATGTTATAAAGTTATTTTCATACTTTAATTTTACATTACTTTTTGTTTAATTTTTTAAAGACTTTCATGCTATAAAGTTCGATAACAAAGTAGATATAATCTTATGGTTGATTTTGTTATTGTTTTAATGATGAGTGTACATAAGTGTTGGGAAAAATCCGGATTTACCGAAGTTCGAAAATCCGGATTCATGAAATTCGAATTCCGGATTTCGGATTTTGAAGCATTAAATTAATATTTTTTTATGGATTCCTTGTATTAAAGCCTTGATAAATACAGATTTTTTTTTTTTTTTGTAAAAAATTAATATATTTATAGGAAAACTTTTAAAGCAAAAATATAACAATAACAATCATCAATATTGCAATAACGTGTAGATATTACAACCTAAACTCAGTTTATACATGAAATTAGTAACAACATTTATAAGTAGCAGAATAATTTATCCAAAAATACACAATAAATAATACCTAAATAGGGTTAGGTTAGGTTACAAATATAATAATTTAAGTTTGAAATAATAATTATAAATAAATAATTAAATAATAGTAATTTATAATAGTAACAATGAAAATAATACTTCTATGGTTATAATAATATTAATAATATTTTAAATAATAATAAGTTGTTAATATTATGCCTGGTTTTTCAAAAATACCAATGCTGACAAATGATATGGCGTCATTCGGTTTCGCTTGGGTGTAATTATATTACCTGCTGTAGAAAATACACGTTCGGACGATGCTGATGAAGCAGGAATGCATAAAATATTTTTTGCCAAAACTGATATTTTAGGATATACATTTTCCCGTGCTTTCCACCATAAACATGGATTGTCGTTATGGTTTATTTGAGGCTCTGACAAATAACGAGTAAATTCGTCCTCATCATCATCAGAGAATTGGCCCATTAGCTCGTCTAATATAGTTTTTTTTGCAATTTGAGTATTGCCACATACAGTTGTCGAAATTTGATTTACAGATAATACTTTTGAACGAACAATTGATTGAATACGGTATTTAATTTCTTCCGAGTGTTCAAATTTTAAATTTTTGTACCTAGGATCAAGTAGACTTGCTATTTGAGATACATTCACCGGTATTTCATTAGTATTTTTCTCTGACCCACTTTCCATCGAAAATCTTTTAGCCAAATCTTTGGAAACTGTGTTTTTAAACATGGTAGCGAACACACAGTCTGTTTGATTTGAACTTAAGTGCTTAGTGATGAGACTTCCAATAAGTGGCCGAACCTAAAATACATAAACAAGTTTTTAAAGTTTTTACAATTAAACAATAAAATTAATTATTAACAAGGTTTTTGTTTATATTAAATACTTACTATAGATATAGTGATTTGTTCAGAACATAATATTGTCGTAGCTAGTTGCAGTGGTTTCAATAACTTGACAAGAACTTCACATCTATCCCAATCTTCTTCTAACATTTCCAATTTTTTCGCAATTTTTGTATTAAAATATTCTCTATCTGATATAACCGATAGGCGATAATAGATAGATACTTAATATACCTACTTATAGTCAAATATACATTTAATATTTTCAATATAAAATTATAAACCAACTGTACATATCAGATATTTTATTTTCATTTTTATTTTCTATAATACAACAGTTGAACCAAATTTACAAATGTATAGTGTATACTGGGTAGTGAATATTTACTATTTAGTATTATTCATTTCATTATCCTACAGAATAATTCAAGCTAGGGCTGTATCATATACAGACATTTTTTATTTTTTAATAACTAAAACTTAATACTGTTCACAAAGTGAAGCGCAAAAATATGTATTACAATTTTAAAGTTCAAATAATTTTAGATTCTGAGTGGAACGATGAATGTTTTTTATTTAAAATAGAAAATGTTCGTTTTTTTATATTAGAATTTATAACGACAAATTTTTATTTTCTGCTTTAGAATACAGAAATCTACTATGTGAAAGTCCGAAATCCAAATTTTACAGCTTAAAATCCGAAATCCGAAATCCGGATTTTTCGGATTTTCGGAGAATCCGGATTTATTTCACACCACTAGTGTACATCATTTAATGATCCGTACCATCAGTCAAATTTTGCTATCGCGTATGTCAAGTTAAAACCACACGCGTATTTTTCAATTGATGACGAGTACCAACGTATTTATCTGTAACAAAATATATAGTCAAAAATGAACAATATAGAAACGAAGATGTAAAAATTATTCTTGGTAAATGTATCTAGTTTAGGTCAAAAATAAATCATCCTACCGGTGGCCGGTGTGGTTGTTTTATTTTATTTTTTTGTTTTACAATCGGATGATATTTGTACACGATCGGAAGGTCAAAACCGAATAAGAAATTACTCCAAGACCGATATCTACACACAATTATACTTTATTAAGCGCTGAGGCTTTTGAAATAATATACAAAAGCGCGGGGGAACAAAATATTTTAACGAGAAAAAATTTGAATAAAGTAAATTTCTCGTAAAATAAAAACGGCGGCGGAAAACGTTAAAATCGAAAATGGTATTTTTGCATAAAAATGGTGTGTAAGTTTGATACGTTTGTTTATTTCGCAACAACACTGTACGAAAAATGCGGGTACACCGAATCCTTGTTGTACGTTCTGCGGTACGAATAAATACGTGACAGCGTGACTTGACCGACGACGCGTCGCGTAGTGAAATAAGTTGTTGACCACCGGCTCGGAACTTTCGAAACTTGTTCACCGCGAAACTTTTTGACTAGCAAGTGACCAGCAACAAACATTTGCACAGAGCGGGAAAAACCGGGTCGAACGAAAAACAATCGGACGGAAAAGTGACCCGTACGGAATCGTAAGTTTAATATGCTTCCGCAAAGTATATTAAGGGCCAATTTCCCGTCTTCGTCTCTCGAGTCACGATTCCGAAAAAGACGACAGTGATGCGTTCGACACGCACACGTGCTTTCTTTATTGCATGGAAAGGGTTCGGAATCGTTTTCACGGTGCGTCATGCGAGATAGCGTGCAGATGTTTCTGTAAAAGGTCTCTGCCGTTCGATCACCGACTAAATTCGTCCGGGGAACAATAGGTGGATTTACCGAGGGGTGGAAATGGTCCTGAGTGAACGTGGTTCGGAGAGAAGCCTTTGGCCGGTGGCAAAGGTTTTCAAGGTCTTCGGCATCATGGGGGGGGGGTGCGTTCGCGGTAGTCCATGAGCTTGGCCGTCGTTGGTTTCACCGGGGCCGACCGGAGACCGAGTTAGGTGCGCGCTTACAGATAATACACAATACGGACTGGTGCACACACGCGTACACGTCGAACACCGAGTTAATTTAAGGGTGGTTACCGTAACGGTGGTGGTGGGTTAACCCCCGGTCTGACGTCGTGTTTGCACGGAGCAAACAGAAGTGACACGAAACACAGGCCAAATGGATTTATTGAAGGCTTCGTCCCGTTGTTCCTCTTTTCAATTAATTTCAATGGCTTCCGCCACTTAATTTATCGCCGTCGTCGTCGCCGCTGCGTAAATGTAGGAGACGCGCAGGTACATCGCGCGCGCGCGTATGCAAACAACGCTACCGTCACGGGGATGAGAAGGGCTGCGGTGGTGGAGAAGCGGAGAAAAAAATAAAAAATATACGCACGTATTACACTCGCCCCGACCGTTCGCGTTCGGCGTCGATGTAATTACGATCGTTTCCCACCCCCACCCTTACCTGTCGGGGTGCGGTCTGTTGCGTATATTATTACGATATCGACCCGAATTTATCACCGTCGCGCGAACCGTCCCCAACTCCTGTGGCTGTTTTGCGCCACGAGCGCCAACTCTCCTCGTCGCATCCTTATTCGTCTGCGTGTATTGCGTTCGCTTCGGTTACAAATACGTATTAATTTACACGTACACTGTTTAGCTAAATCGTTAATTTAATACATTCGACACGCACATCAACGGTGAGCTTATATTACATACATGTATATGATTTATGGTATGGTACTGTGTGGTAGGTGTACAACGGTAAGCGTTGAGCGCTGCGTACTACGCGTTTTTATGCATCCGTCCGAGATGACGACGACGACGACGACACTTTGTGTTGTGATAATTATTCAAAGAAAACGTACGGGTCCGATCTCCACCTTCTCCTCTTTCATCCCTTTCCTTACCGATGTCGATTTTTAGTCGGTCGGTCAAGCAGAATGAAATTTTGTTAAAACAACTGCACGACGCGTTCGATGGTTGATGACCGTCAGGGCCGGCGAAGGGTAGGGCAGGGAAGACTAGAGTCTCGGGACCCGTACGTCCAAGAAGGCCCGTCGGCTTAGACTTTTATACAATATTTTTATTGAACTAAAATATGTACAAGTAATATGTATATCTTAGTCAAACAAGTGCAAGTAAAGGAGGCCCTGAGGCCCTCACAAGTTCTTACCGGCCTTGGAGACCATCCGAGGATTGTTCGTGAGAGCAAAGCGCGTCGCTGATTAAATTCTTCACTTAAACGTCACACATACGACTATTTCTCGAATTTATGGCATACGTCATACCGTTGTTTGTCGAGTGTCAGTAGCATGTGTTGCGCCAAATTATAATCGGTCATGTCCGTCCATCCAATTGAGTAGATACAGTTTTTTCGACCGATTCGTACGAAACACAATAAACGCTATCAAAAACATGATTTGTACTCACAACAAGTTCCTATAAGGTAGTTCTACCGGATTATGAACACGTTTTTTATTGAATATTTGAACGAGATAACATATTCAACGATTTTTGGTGTTGGATCCTGTGAAAAAATGTCACACTAAAAACTTATTAACGTATTTCGTAATCAATTATCATCATAGAACATGTTGAGTTTTTAGTTTTTGTTTGTAATTCAATGATTATTCACTGTTATAATATAGGATTATTTTCGTTTATTTTTCAGGACGATATCATTTAAAATATACATTATAGTTTTTATATATTTTTTTTTTTTTGTCGTATAAAATTAGAATTACCAACAATCCCCTTACGTTGTTTGTTAGATAATTATGAAATTTGAATTTTTTAATTACGATTTAATTAATAACACAAGTATTTAATTATATTTTAAAGCAACACATATTTTATTTTAAAGTGAAAAAATTTAATTTGTACTTGTTATAAGTTTAAATCAGATGTGTAATGAATATAATTTAATTATATGTGAAGGTTTTATTATTTCAGCGGGTTAAATTTAAATAAAAAATCGAATATGATAATTTTACAATTTAGTACTGATGTAATTAAATTAAAACAATCTTAAATTAATTATTTTATAAATAAAATGCTATTAAATTTATAACATAAATATATAAATAACATACTATATTTTTGTTTTTACCAATTTTAACTTGCTATTTTTTTATCTAAATAGACAAAATATTCAAATTTATTTAAATATACTATACATAAAAAGCCATACAGATATCTTAGAAATGTGAAAACAACTCTCTGATTACAATATTTGTACTTATTCAAATATTGTTTTTAAACGTATGTGCACAGCCATCAACTATAAGACATTAGAGTATTATATAGTTGCTATTTTATAACTTGTAATTATAACTATGATTTACGTTTTCGAGAAATCCATTTTGAGGAAAATGTTATGGCTATTTACCAAGGTCTAAAAGGACAACAAATATATAAAATATACAAAAATACTGAAAATTCTGAAAATTAAAAACTTTTTTTATGAATTGTGGATATAAATATTTGAAGGTTAGCCGCATTGTTTCATAGCGTGAGAACTTTTAAAAGAAAAAAAAAAATTGTATCATCTAATTAATTTAACGTGATAAAACCCATTGAAAAGATCAATCTGTTTAATTAACTATTTCTTACTTTTTTACACAGTCGAACAATAAGTCCTTTTCATAAGAAAAATTTTTATAACACGTCTCGCAAATCATGTAACTGTTGATAATACGTAATTGCCAGTTGGTATTTTATACATGGGATCATATTATCACACCATTATAATTACGACTCGGGAACATAATGCGAATCGAAAAATTAAAACAGAAAACAAACCAGTTATTAGCGTTATTAAAATAAGATCTGAGATTGATCAGCATTTTATTAGTTTATATGACACGTGTGTGTACACACGTATTAAACGCGTAGAGTTTATAAATTGACATAAAAAATTTAACATAAACCAACGCGAATATTGTAATAACAATGTGAATGAACGGAAGATTTTAATATTCATATTTTCTCGTCTGATATTTCGTCATCTGCCGATTTTTACAAATTTTATCAGTACAATAGGTGCTACTGTGTCTACAGGTGTTATCTAAAATGTAACAATACTGTGCGTGTTATGGTGAATACACACACATACTCGTGAAAACCGTGTACATGAGTGGTACAACTACGTAATGTCATGTGCGTGGCTGTGGGGATAAATCAAAACCCTGTTCTGCACGGCTTGTCAGCAATATTAGAAATTCTTTTTCTTTTTTTTTTTCCCCTTGCTATTCGTAATACAATTTTTCCAATACGCGAGATAAGTTTCCAGACGACTTTACTGCCACGCGATTTACGACGCAACGGCCATCGATATTATATGCCCGTGTGTGTGTATGTTTTTTTTTTTTCTTTTTAATATTGTTATCGCTTGTACGTGTCTTTGGATCGGTTTAAGTCCAGGAGACCATATAGAACGGATAGTAGACCAGTGGAGAGACATTGAGTAGAGACATAACAAACAGTGGCAATAAAAATTAAATAAAAAAATACGGGCTGTGGAATTCTTCGTGAAAGGGAGAGAATATTATACTATTTGACCTGCTACGAACCAGATGTTCTAAAGTAATTTTCTAGTGTTTCTTTTTTTTTTCTTTTCTGTAAGTATATTAAAGTGTACCACTTGGTGACCGATAGTCTATTAAAAATATGTTGAAGAAAAAAACCGCAATGGAGCGTAGTGAAACTCAATTATTCGTCCATGATGTTGAAGAACTAAAACATTACCGATTTGTATTTTAAGTATTGTTCATGATGATAAAAATATAGATTTTGAATTTTCGTTTCGTAATGAACACACACAGGAGTTATAATTTTATTTTGACATGGTCCCACATTTACGACGTGCGAGTGCCATAGGTGTGACGAACCCGAGACGGTACGGGTTTTTGAAACCACGGCCCTGCGCACAGATGGCTCACCAAATTTATTTTGGCACCAAACCAGCGAAACATACAGTTCATTAGAAACAATAAGCTCGGTCAGGATGATGAAGATCTATGTAAGGTCTGAAGCCATGGATGACTAAACATGCGTTCAAACACGGGGGCAGAAATCGCTTTGTATGAGCTCTACCTAAATTATGAAAAAATAAAGAAAAAATATTCGACAATTCAGGTGCATATCAGATAAAGCCATGCAGTGCACTTCCTATTCAAACCGTGTGATTTCCAAAATGGTGAATAAATCAAGAACTCTGATAGAAGAGAAGAATATTATTTTTTTGAGCAGTTATAGTTTTCGTTTATTTTTACGGGAAATCATGATTTTTAACCACGCATCGTTGTTTTTGATAATCACTGAAACTGTTACTTAAACTAGACTCCACCGGATTCCAATATGAATCATCTAAAATCATTATACAAATTAACTATTACCATTCATCTACATCGTTTCATTAGCTTATGTTTATTATGATTTATTATAATTGAATATTATTTGCGATAAATCAATAGGTTTTGGGTTTAATGACGTTACACATACACCAACATTAATTTTTATATAACATTTAGATTAGCTCTAATTGAGCTTCATGAATAAAACTTTAATTTTTTTCTTAGATAATGATTTATGTTACTAGATAAAAACAAATATTTATTCATGTTTACCTAACTTAAATAAATTATTTTACCAAAAAAGTCTATTATATGGTTGATTGTAAACTGGTTGAGGTCTATGGCGTATATTGAAATATTGGTAATGATTTTTATAACATTCGTGGTTAAAAATCATTTAAAAATTATCCAAGGGTTTTATACCTATATAGTATTTAATTTTGGATGAATTGATAATAACTTATGAACTTATAAAAATATTTAATTTTATATTATTTGTATGACAATTAAATATTACACTTCATTTTTTTATTTTTACTTTACTCTTGCTGTTTTATTTTTTGAAATAAATAAATTAACCATGAAACATAAAATTTATCAAATAAATTAGAATCATTTTTAAAATATCATATGAATAATTAAGAACTTGTGACCCAGAAAAAGATTTTCTTATAGGAGTCACTGTAATATTATAATCAATTGTTACGTGAATTGTATTTACTGATTATGATAAAGTTTACTTATTAAATTATATATAATAAAAATTACAATTTACATTTATTTAAAGGAAATATAAATCAACTTCAGCAAAATAATTTAACTTCTGGTGACGTATTAATTTATCACAGTTACATTTTAGTAGAAGTAAGAATTTAGTTAAATCAGTTTTATTTACTGAACAATTTTCTATAATTCATTTTATTGTTAAATTACTACGGTTAAAATGCTTTAGTTGTAAATCGATAAATGTTGACGACTTGGATAAAAAAGTTCATATTTATTCAGTACACTATATAGTTTGAATTTCCGATACAAAGATAGTAAAGTATTTAAAAGTTATTAATGATAAAGTATATAATCACGCTTACAAATATATATTTCGTATGACGTTAAACGAAATTTCAAAATCATTACGTATTTATTAATTGTTTTCATTGGAAGCTATTTTTGTAGTATATGTTTTATTACGGTTCTTTAGGATCGATAATAATGATTTAAATAAAAGATGTGTACAAATTGTATTAATATAATATGTATTTGTATACTTACGTTATATTATAGAACACGATAAAAATGTCAAAATGATACGTTCTTGCCGAATCCGGTAAACGGAATTCTGCCGCACCGGATAGCGCGTGTTTGACCGTACAATTCTGTACCGCCGTATGTAGCAGAAATGAAATATCATAAAATGAATAACAAATAACTTGGCCAGTTTAAAGTTTACCGCAAACGACACCATCGTATCATTTAGTCGTACTAGATTGAATTTATGCATATTTCGGGTTTATCCATGCCGGTGGTGTCATTATGTTGCGGCAGTAATTATCCGAAATCGGTGAAAATATGTAGTGTGACCCAAAATAAAATTAGTTGATGATAAAAATGTGACAAATATAAATTCTGCCGGATTCGTTGGCACCAGATCGTAACGGATCCGGCAAGAATGTATCGTGTTGTTCGGCACTAACACGTTTATATTTTATTCAATAAAAGAATTTGAAACATCAAAAACTTTTATTAACTTATTGTGAAATTCAAGTCAAAATTTACAATTGTTTCTTAACGAAAATATAATTACAATTTCCGAACTCCGATTGTAAAAACAAAATATCTTAAATCAAATATTTTAAGAATGTTACATTTCAATTGGTTTTTTAAGTATATATAACATATCTAAATATTATTATTGTTTCCTTAACTGAAAATGCTTTTTGCTATATAAATCTTATTATTATATATATATATATATATATATATATATATATTAAATAAGTGTATTTAAAAAATGAATAGTATACCAAGTAAAAGTTTATTTTTACCATATTTATCATGTTTATTTTTATTTTTATATTTGTTTATAGTCTAAACAATTCGACTAAATATTTTAATAAGTAATCATATCGTACGAGTAAATATAATTCGTTTAAATTGTATTTATAAAAGTTTTACGTTACCAGAAACTGTTGTAGGTCGGTTTTGTAAAGGGTACTCATACGTCATTCAGCTAAACAGATTATAAATCGCAACGCAGCGAAATATCTATACTGTTACGTCTCGGAATTGCATTATTATCGAGAACTCTCTTTACTCGTTAGGGACTAGGCACGAATTGTGAAAAAATTGTTTTGCTTATACGATTTGGCGAACGATTGCGGTGCACGACGACAGCACGATAAACCAACGCTCGTACACTTTTGTCTTTCAACATGTCACACACACACAGTAGCCATTCGGTTGTTCACGCACACACACACACACACACACACACACACGCACAACCAGGATATACAGAATTCGTGTTTGTTTGTCCTGCAACTCGTAATGTCTTTCTCATTTCCATTGGACCACGGTTTCGGCGAAAATCCCATGGATATCGTAAGAAAAACGTGTGCGTTTAGATCTGTACTTTCCCCCGCTCTCCCGAAAAAAAAACAGTTGGAGACCTGTGATTCATTTCATTGTGTACGCGCGGCCGCAAAAAGATGTGTAAACCGATACGAACCGGATGCTTCGACAAAAACCTGAAAAGACAAGAGAAACGAGATAATTATCGTCGTGAGTCCTACGGTGACCAGCGACGGCACGGCGACGGAGATAATGGGTACAATGGTCATGGCCTCCCCCATGCGGTTTATTCGGGGGTATTTAACGCGACTGGTCCCGTGGAATCGTATATTATTATCCATCACGTGTGTACTCTTTCAATCGCCCTCTTACTCTCTCTCTCTCTCTCTCTCTCTCTCACTCTCTCTCTCTTTTTCTCTTTCGTTCTCTCTCTTCCGATCTATCTTCTCCATCTCAGACAAACGCATACACGCGCACGTTGCGGATGCGAGTTGGTACGTCTGATTACACACACACACATACGTGCATGCCTATAAGGTGTTTTTCGATTCACCTGTTGACAATTAGTTGAAAAGAGCCCCATTGTAGACGTGCACTGCACGTTGATTGATGGGCCGTATGAATGGACATTGAAATTCGTGAAAACCCGCGTTCTCCGAGAGATTATCCAACAGATTCGCGCGCCGAACGTACCTCCGTCCGCCACAATGGGATGCGTTCGCGTACGGAGACGACGTGCCAAAAGAAGATGAATCGGGGACGAACGCTCGCCCGTACAGGTATCACAAAAGGCGAGGTGTCGCGCGATTGCCGACGTGTTTTTTTTCTCGTATCTTTACGGTTTATATGTACGATTATAAGTGCGCCGGAGGAATTCCACCGGGACCCGTCGAATGGGAAAACAGTTCGCGTATAGTATGCATAAAATGTGCAATACGCACGCAGGGCGCTACACGGTCCGAACGCAAGTATCGGATTCGAGTCGCCCCCCCGTTTTTCTCGCGCCACCCAGTGTACTCTCGACATCCACGAGAAGGTCGCCTCCGAACGATTTGCCACAAACACACTTTTCGAATACTAAATTTGGGAATTTCAAACATTTCAAATTCAAAAACATTTTTTTTTTTATCCACGCGAAAACTCTACTACAATGAAATGAAAGCAAACAAGCTATTATAAATGTATGCATGTAAATGTAAAACATCATTAACGCATTTAAAAAAAAAAAACTACAGACCATTACGAAATACTAAGAACAGAAGATGTATAATATGCTAGTTATTGTGTTATACTCGTAAAATATGCTTGTTCTAAAGTCATCAACATTGTGGAAGTGAAGAATATCAATATATAACTTTAAACCGTTCAACAGGTTTAACATGATTGTTGATATTTACTCAAATGCCAAGTTATTTTTTGTGATTAATGTATTGAATACTATTGATTTAACGTGAACCCTGAATGTATTGACTACTCCGATTAGTGATATAACATAATCCCTGATTTTGGAATTCTGATACTCGGATTTCAAATACGAATTTATTTGATAAATTGCAAATTTTTCTATCATTAATTTCAATTAATCATGCACAATTTAATGATTATTCGAAACAAAATACATGCTCATTGTTATATTATTTGATTCTTCTCTAATTATTTTTTCATAAACAATAGTGATATCTTTATGTTATACAGAAATATATAATACGAATATCTAAGTGGACATTATTTTGAAGAATCCCAATAGTTTTTTATTCGTTTTTTTTCTTTTTCTTTTTTTTTTTTTTTTTTGTAAGCGATTATGTGTCATATAATAATAATATAACATATTGATGAGTATGACAACGGTGTAGATGGTATATGATATGATATAGAAGGAATTAAATGAAAAAAAAAAAAAAAAAAAACTCAAACACAAAACTAGCATCATCATATTTTAACGATGTGTTCCGTTGAGATTGTATATAATAATTATCATTATTGTTATTGAAACAAATCAAAACAATACCGCAACGTATACGAACGAATGTGTGGGCCGAGACGCTCCACAGCGTTATAAGCGATCGTGTTCTGTTCGTTTAGGTTTGCCCGTTATCTATAAGCGCCTTGTGTAAATGTAAAACAATAAATAATTCGAAAATAGTGAATAAAAAAATTAAAATCGCACGTTTTCTTCGACGCCGCGCGCGCCGTGAGAACTTACAGATAAACATTTCTGTGTCACACACGCTTTGCTAACCTAACGATGGCTGTGCATCGTATTGACTGCTAAACAATGGAGTGGCATTGTCCTACATCGGAGGAAGCTAGTTCGACCAAAATAAACCATGTTTAGACTGCGGCCTCTATCGATATCCATATTTTTCGCGAAATTCGCTCTGAAAAACTGTAAGCACGTGCACAAAAATCCATATTGTTAACCAATTTACATTCTGTAGGAAACGATCTTAAGTACATCAAGAACGTCAAAGATGTTCAGCAAAAGTCAATTCAAATCGAAATTATAAAATGTTTCGCCTTACAAGTCCCAGTTCCGTATTATTATTTATTTTCGTATACGATTTATTCATGTAGCACAACGTACACATAACATAATTATAATATTACGTTTGAAGTGAACGTGGTCATGGTGGAACCTCTCGTCAGATTTTCCACCGACTGGTACAATAACCAAAAACCCTATTTCTACATACGGAATATAATTCGACGGTGGAAATAACAGGTGGTGTAACAGTCAGTTATACAGAAATCAACGTTTTTCCCGATAATAATTGCAACTTTGTAATGTTAAATAATATAAACCAGTAAAACTATTACCCATAAATCACCATTTTAAATACTGTATCTTCCTAACAACTGCCTTCGTTTTTATAAGTATAGTGACCAATTCCAAGGGTGTCCATCGTGTGTTCATCCACCAACCACCAACGAATTATATTGTTGTGATATGCATGTATGTATATAAAAAAAAAAAAAAAAAAAACAAAAAAAAAGTTGTATTATTTCGCAAGTCGAAAAATTAATAATAAAAATTAATAATAACACATCACAAAACTCTCGAAAACCCGCGGCTGTTGTGTTCTCCGACTGTGATTCTCTGGTGAAATATTCTAATACTTCAGCAGCGTGCATGTGTATTGTACGGGTAAGGTATTTTTTTTATTTTATTTTTTTAATTTTTAATTGTTTTCAAGTGAGCGGTGACAGATTTGTGTGTGTATACGTACGGCATGCTCACAAAGCACATGTAACGTTGCGCGTAATGGAACCGAAGAGGGTTTATAATATTATTTTAAATCACACAAGCATTATGTGCGTGTACATTTTTCCCGCATTACTACTACGGTCGCGCACTGTTTATTATTATTAGTATTATAATAATCATTATGCCCACACGGTATGTCCGGAAGCCGTCAACAGTTCTCTCGCTTTTTCTCTCCTTCTCCTCCCGTTCCTGTTCCTGCTCTCTCGGAGAGTCGTTGTTCGTGTCCCCGTTGACTCCGGTCGCCGCCGCCGCCGCCGCCGCCGCGACGGAATCCAAACACAATAATAAAAACGTACGCGGTACACGTTACGTTCGCATCAAGTGGCTATCGACTGACGACGGGTTATCCCACGTTACGGGATTAGTACTGCTACCGTGCGTCGCACGTTGAAACAATATAATAGCAATACATGTACGGTACACACACTCGTGAAAATGTACTAGTACGGCTATTATAATAAAATATATTACATTATATAAGTACACGTGAGAGTGCATATGACTTACTACTGTAGCTTCGTCACAAAGTCTATTGGTGGGTGCCTACGCAGCAGCCCTAAAACGTACCGAAGTCTTCCGTGAGAAAAATTAAGCCCGATGTGTGTACACTACTGTACGTCATCGTCTTCGCCTAGAACTACGCATTGTTCCGCCGCACATAATACACATAATATATTATTATTTATGCTACTGCTGTACGACACGTAATGTAAAATACAAAATACCTAAGAGTTACCGAACGACGTGCGAATAAAATATAATTATATATCCAATTTGTATCTAGAACTTGATCGGTGAACAAAAGTAAAAAGTAAAACTAATCGTAAATCCTAATTCTTAAATGGTTCTCGTATCGATTTAATTCAATGATCCTGGGCGTCTCGTTCACTAGACCACGCGTGTTTGACGGACGATATTGTTCTATTATTTAAAGCCGGCGTTACCTTTTTCCAGGCCCTAAGGAAAACTTATTTTATCAATAACCGTAGACACCTGTAGACCTGTAAGCCATAATTAAATACGATAATATGTAATCAGACTCGATGACAGCTGTACGTCAAATCGGGTAATAACTAAATTTAAAAAATTAATTAATTAATTTCTTAAATACATTTAAGAAATGCAATAAGATAAACTTTCTAGGTATCGCGGTTTAATACCGTGCGACGTACCATACGGGTCATCGCTGATGCATTAATTACATATTAAATATTATAAATTATTATGTATTGTTTTGTTATATGCCAACGGATTTCTCAATAAATCACACTCGCCAGGTGATCCACGCGTTTCACGTTTTATTTTATGAAATTTCCATACAAAATATTTTTCAATTAAAATTTTAAGCGCGAGGCCCTGGACAAATCCTCCCCCTAACGCCGGCCCTGCCATTATTGTTCCTTCGTCGGTGTGGAATTACCGTGCAAATGTAACGGTTCACGGTTATTTTCCGTTTGGAAATGAAACTGTTGGCGTTTAAATTATATGAGCTAAACAAATATTTTTCGGCACATCAAATGTTTTTTAACGGAACATAATTAAATTAAAATACAGTGAATCGTCTTAAGAAAATCAACTATTTACACTTCCAATATATTATAACTGGGCACTTAAAAATGACATCGGTAATAGTTGTATCCGTATCGTCATTTCACGTCCATAATTATAGATTATACCGTACTATAATTATATTCTGAAGAAGTTAATTATTATGACTGAGATCACGGCAAGTAAAGAATTTGGATTTTCAAACAGAAATTGTGTGACAAACGATTCACCGAACGCCTAACGATGCTCTCCATCAGGTGCTATGCTTATTAAACTACTCTAAACTCTTCGGCGTATTATATTCTTATTTTTCAGCAGCAATTATAATAATATATACTTCATTAGGATCGTGTTACTTCCCACTCGGACGTATATAAATAAACGAATGATTAAAAACGAATGCATAGTGTTGCTGTATTTACCGTCACGTCATTCGATTGTGCGTTTATTTTTATGTTTTTATCGTGCCTGCGCACTACTACGACTATGCGAACATATTGACTACGTACCGCAGTCTTAACTTCGATTGGATTTTTGTTCTTTTCGAGGAAAACGTGTATCGGTTCGACATTCGTACAGTAATAATTGTGTACGTCGTCTAAGTGTAACACTACGGGTCGATAATGGGAGTGTATTATTATAAATATATATATATACATCGTATTTCTGGTACGCTGAACATCGGGTACAATAGGTTTTCGCGTGCACATCGAAAACCGTGAAATCTGACGAGACACTTTATTTTTTTATTTTTATTCCGATTCGTCGATATTATACTTCTGCGTAAACGCTGAACCGACGATTATAGAGTTTGAAAAAAAAAAAAAAAACAATAATAACAACAAATAACAATCGGAGTTCTAGGTCCGCGTACGTATTACAACAGTCAACTCCCCGGTCGATGCAGACGGCTGCGGTCGTATGGTCACTGCACCGTCCAGAAACGTCTCTATATATGTCAGCAATATATGAATTCCGCGTCCGCCCCACATCACTGCGCTTAACCCGTTCCACTGCTCCTTATTCGCTCGTCACTAGTGCAACCGCTGTAACTGTTTTAGTAAACGAACCGCTAAGAAGAACGCTTCAACTTTTATTTATTTTAACGCAACAAACTTTTATATTTCGTACTCGTTTTAGATTACAAATACTGTTGAGTTGATGAACGTTCATGTTTCGTCGGATCCAATTTAGCGAATTTTCACGCGTTCAGCTTACTAATGTTATTCGTTTCGTTGGTTGCCGACCGTACAGTCCTCGTGTCGACAAAATTCTTGCCCCGTTTAGCACGATAAAACAAAACGATGCAATCATTGTTCACCGTGCAGCGCACGACAACGGTCCCGATCTGTTAAACGCTGCGGTTCTGTAATCGGAACACGTCAAGTCGTAAGCCGCGGTCGGATAATCGGTCTTAAGGTACGGTTATCTATCTGCGATTGGTCGCAACGACTGAACGTTTCCTAAATGCGACTGCACTTCGCGGCCGAAAGTTCGATAGGTTTAATAGTTCGTCTTGATATTGTGTAGTGTACAATTGCGTTTTATTTTTAATTATTTATTGTTATACGAACTGCGAAGGAAGATATTATTATTAATAATAATAAAACAATTAGTCTTCTATTAAAGGAAGAAGAACAGGAAGATAAAATAATTCATTGGTAACTACGAAAAGGAAATAAAGTAAAACTCAAGTAGATGAAGGTTTTTTTTTTTTTTGAAACTCTAATTAATGAACGTTTAAATAATAATAAACCGAGATTTCGTGAATTTTTCCGTTTAAAGTATGATCAGTTTATGTTCATCGTATTATTGATGATAATGGCGTGCGATTAATACCGACCACTGCTGCCGGATCAATAGCCGCGACGACTGTTTCCGACGCGCAACAGTCAATCGCACATTGGAAACCACGTTCCCAGATCAGATAAATAACGAGTCATTGACGAGTAGCGGTTGCAATTGGTCGCAGATAGGAAACCGTACCTTTAGATCGGCGCGTTGAAGGACACGGCGGTCGGAAACGGGGTAGGGGCGGCGGGCACACGGAAACGTTACGGGGACGACGCAGCAGCTGCGCGACAAGAGAGACGACGGCGGCGGATCGTAAAACCGTTTACACCGTATCAACCGGCTTGACCTTTGTCGCGCGTGAGACGTAATACAATAATAACATCGTACAGTACACGTACAGTGCTCGCGCTTGTACTATTACGACGCTGCGCGGCGACGTTTCCCGAGGGGAGGAGATCGGAGTAAACAGTTTGGTGGGTTTTTTTTTTTTTTAATGGACCGAAAATAAACCGCGACGGATTCGGACGAGCGAAGAGCCGACCCGACCGTCGGTCGCTTTGGCACGTTTTCCCGTAAGAGGTTCTCCGGTTTCAAAAGTACGTGTCTTCCACTCGTTTCCCTCGGGCGCGGCTTCATTTTATTGCGTTAGATTTTATTTTTTTACTTCATAATTCATAATTTCGGTTTCGACGTAAAAACGTCACGCCGGTTTTACGACGACGACGGTCTACGTAACGGTGACGCGCGCACAGCCGAACGGCTGACGGCGGGGCGTCGCGCGTAAACCGTATTCAATAAAACGTAAACGATACGAAAAACACGGTAATACCGTCGTGAACGTCTCGTGGGCGTACACGTAGTGCTGTCGCATTTCCACCATGGTCCACGAGATTGAACTCGCGAGCCCGTTTTTCGGTAATGAAACCCAGAGAAACAGTGGCGTAGGAAGACCCTCTAGCGCACCTGGAGAGCTTGGAAAAAAAATACATTTTAACCAATTAACATTTGATGTTTTTTTAACTTTTACTATTTTTTTTTTTTTTTAAGTATACAATTTATAAGTTATTATTACTGTGTTCATTTGAAAATCTGATTTTCTCGCTTTATAACTGATAAGTTCATCGATAATCCCTTCGTATGAAATCTTTTATTTAAATGCCCTTGCGCTATGTTCATAATTTCATCATTAAACTCACACTTAGTGTGTAGAAATAGAGACAAAATCTACGTGCTTAAAAAAGTTTAATGGAAAAATTTCGATTTTACGATTGAAATACGACTTGCACAATTTCGCGCCCCTTGCGATTCACGCCTCTGGCGTAGGCACCGTTCGCCGTACCCTTGCTACGCCACTGCAAAGAAACCTAGTTCGGTGCGAACGTTTTGTGCGGCCGCAGCACGTCCGGTCACGGGCTCGGGATTTCGGTTCGGAGAAATGTAATTAAAAGTCCAGCCCAACTTGTCCCCGAACTTCTCGTCTCGCCGAACGTTGTAATTGTTTAACGTTCCGAAAATTTCGACCGCCGACCCGAGCACGGTCGAGGTCGAATCGCGTTCCCCGCCCCCGCCCACCAGAAGTTCGGGTTCCGGGTACGTTAGCGACTGAAACCATTCGCGAACGGTGGAAAATATCCGTCGAACAACGTGCGGTTCGCAATGATGGAAAATGCGCAGGCACGGGCGTGGGCCTGACGAAGGCGAAAAACTTAGTTGCGACGCGCGTAGCTGCAAAAGTTCGAACGACGTGAACGAACGACCCGGAATGGACGGAGGAATCCTGGTTGGATTCCTACGTGGATCGAGTGACGAGAAACACGTTTGAACCAATAGTCTTAGGTAGAGCCGTACCGAGTCACTTTTTATTCTGAGGCACAACTGAAACAATGCGTCCCCTAGGTTGTAAGGTTGTCACGCTCCCAGCTTTTAATATGTATAAGACGATTCGGAAAAATCTGAAAAATTGTAGTTAGGTTTCTAAGCAAAACAAGAAATAAAATTTTTAGCCACAAGTACATAAAACTATTAATTATTATATTACCTATATATTATATAATATAGTATTCATCATTCATATTCATCATCATCAACAGCTTAACGGTCCATTAAGGACCTGCGCTGCCACTAGTAAGCCTCTTCATTTTTTTCTGCCCAAAGTCACGTCTATCATTGCATTCGCTGCTATCAGTCTCATATCTTTTTCTACTGTGTATCTTCTCATATTATGGTAAACAAATAAAAAAATGTAATAAAATAATTTAAAATAATTACAATGAACACTGTCGCGCCCGAACGGATCACGCAAGATAATGTTAGTTAAATGTTCACCATCAATTTGACTTAAATTCGATGTGAAACGAACGGACCTTATAATTTTCATACGGCACAAAACCATCCACGTGATTGGAGCTTATACATGATTATATTGATGGTTGTAATTCGCCTCAGGTGATCATAAAAATTATGTATACATTATACATCATCCGTAAGTTCGACCGAACGATTCGAACGTTCGCGTGATGGTGAATCAAGACAACAGTACCACTTCAGTGAATGGAGAGCTCTTCGATCCGAATGATGGCCCGTCATTCTCGTTAATTTTTTCTCTTTTTTTCGCCTTAATCATAGACGCAAACGAACTAATTTCACTAAGACGCGTTGTATTCGATCGATTGTAATAATTGCAATTCGTTAAGAACCGTAGACTTTCAATACTGTTTCCCTCGTCGTAACTGACCGTTCGATTGAATATTGTTGGCGGTTCAACATTTCATTTGCACGCGAAGGCTTTCGTAACCGCGTTTCGCATACGAGCTGCGGTTTTCGGGTGCGCGCGGAAAACCGATTATCCTCGATCCCGGAGGATACAACGGTGGCCGTGGCACATGCTCGGGCAACGACGACGACGACGACGACGACGGTTTTTCTTCTCAGGTCGACAACGTACGCGCGCGCGTACTGCTCGCTCGCCGGAGGGGTAAGAAAATGATTAACTGCTCAAGAAGTCACAGTCAGATGAGCCGCGCAAAAAGACGGAGGCGTGTGCGGTTGTAAACATGACAAGAACAGAGGCAATGCGCCGGCCGAGACAATGTAATAAGTCCGTGATAGCAACAGATAAATCATAACCCGAGTCGCCCGGTCGCCGCGGCATCTGGCGCTGACACGGCGGCGGCGGCGGCGGCGCGGGCGTCTCGACGCCTTTACAACCACTCTCCGGCGGCAGCGACCCCGTCGCGTTCTTTCCCCCCTCACAACCGTACCGTTCCCGTCCTCCCGCCATTCGCCGTCGACACCGCTAACCAACCCCCGACCGCCGTCAACCCCCGACCGCCGTCAACCCCCGTCCGCAGCGGTTCGCGCGCAGCCGAACAGCCCTCGTCGAAAATCTCTTAGTAATTCCGATTTCGCATTGCGCCCACACGCACGCGCGCGCTTTAACTTTTTTACGGTTTATTTATGTTCACCGAACCGATTTTTTTTTCTCTCCGCCGCCGATTTCCTTTTCAGCAGTCCCGGACCGAAAGTCGTTTCGAAGGTAATGGTGTAATAAGCGACGGACGGTGACGTTTCACACCGCCATTTGTACGTAAACCTTTAACGACTTTTGACACGGGATTCATTAGATTAGATAATTAAATCCTCGACCGATTTCACCACTCCCTCCGTGACAGGATTTTTATTTTAGCTTTTCATTTGTATTTATCGTCTTGATTGTGCCGTTGACGCGCGCCCGTCTTCAACTCGTCCGCTAATCGTTTCGTAACCGTTCGTCTCGAACCCGATTACGAAAATAACAATAATACTGTGAACTATGCATGCACTCATTGAGCACCACCTTCAGAGGGTTGTTATAACTAAGATTTCGTGTTCAAAACGCATTATGCCGCTAATCGTGTTGTAGACGTGTTCAATTCGTTTTATTCCCGTACAATACGAGTACTGTGACGAAACAAATGAACTCCAAGACGCACTCGTCCAATACATTCTACATATAATATTATGTGCGAGCAACGCACGTTTTTATGACGCGTACACACCTATTATTATTATTATTATTACTAAAATTACGTCTCTTAAAAGGTTTTATAAAGATTTTTTTTTTTTTTGTAATGTTTACTTTTACACGAAACATTTGTTCTTCTTAATTTCAAAAAAAAAAAATAAATTGCTAACGTTCAAAAACTTCAGACAATATGAAACATTAAAAAACAGAAAAAGAAAAAAGTAATTACTCGAATGTACTAATAAAAATATTTTAATCAACATGTTGATCATCGAACAATGGAGTACAATAACTGCTATACTGTTGGTACTTATGCCGTTATTAGTAAGTTATATAAGCAGCATACATAAATATGACGTTTTTAGTTTTTTGAAAACAATAGAAATCACGTTTGGCTTTAATCTTAGTAGAATTAATCATCTCGTTATTACATTATAATATTTGTTTTCGTTTCAATTACTCGGAACGATTGCATTGCAGTTGCTATTATAAAATAAATATACTCTAAACTCAAGATATAACTATAAACATTAAAGTAAAATAATTAACTACATTGGGTATGAGTACATAATAATATGTCATTATGAATAAAATATTTGAATCCAATTTGTGCTACAAACGCTATGTAAATATTACTATGTCACAATGGTTTTAGCTTAAAAGCAAACACTTTTGTTTTAAATAATTTTTTAAACAATTTTTCTGAATAAAATAATTAAGTTCATTATATTATAACCTAATAATTAATTTATATAAAGTGAGTAATAAGGATTTTGGATTTGCTTTCGATCGATATTATGAACATATATTTTCAATTGATATTTTTGCATACATCCGTAAACATCATATTCATTTTATCTTTTAGAATCCCGAATTTCTAGAATTTATTATTTCCCAAAAAATAGAAAAACATTAAAAATTATTTGAACAGTTACAAGTTGTTTGTTATTATATAACGATTATTGTTTACTAAAAAATATGTTTTGTTTGTAATAAAATAAACATTTTAGACTTTTTAATATTCTATTAATTATATATCTACACATTAAATAGAAAAAAAAAAAAAAACATTGAATTGTTTGTGCTTAATTTTTGACATAGATTTTAAAGTAGTACCGTGAACGCCCTTAAAGGGTGAGAATGGACCCTGCAAAATCAGCCAGATATGTTATACACAACTTCCCTGATAGCACCCTACAATTTAAGGGCGTAAACAGGAAGATGCTTGTCGAATATAAATCTGAGGGGGACTCACACGTATGTGGCGTTTCTCACTAAATCCAATTTTACGCTTTAAATAAAACAGTCGACTATAGTTTAAACTATTCAACAGCAGAACCCAAGTATTATTTGTTCGGTTGAAATAAATGCTTATGTAAATAAAATAAGCTAATAAAAATAATATGATGATTATGAAAATAAATGATGATAGGATACTATATTATCTTAAAGAAGTTAATAAAATGTTTATGTTTTTTAAACAATATTTAACCGAATAAATAAATTGAAAAATATTTTTTATTTTAATATTTATAATATTTGTATATATGTATTATGAGCGAATTCGAGGGCGTAAATTACACTGAACTCGATAAAAGCACTTCGTGTACCCGAACTTTAACGGTTTTTATAAAATATAAATGTTATAGTGAATGTATCTTATCTGTAAAAAATGAGTGCTCATTCATTTTTATTACTATAAAAAAATTGCAATTTATATTTAAATCAATATAAAACCTTGTCAAGTCAATAGACATACTTTTCCAAAAAATAGTAATTAAGTAATGTGATACTACGGTATTTTATGAAGCCATATATTCCTACTTAAATAACTAATTTTGAATTAGTTTTATCTTATGATTTCAATGTAAGTAACGATAAAAAATGTTTGTTATAAACAATGTAATTTACGGTTTAAAATCATTCGATTATCGTAATAAAAACAAAAATTATGATGTCGAGTAACTTTTATTTTTTTATTTGTAACTAGATCGTTTTACGTTCACTGGTTAGGTTAAAACTGTCAACGCTCGTTAACCGATAGTTAGTCATTTGTTCATATTATGAAAACAAATCATGCGTTTAGTGTCGAACGTGTTCCTAAACGTGTGGCCGTACGGGGAATCCGCATTTGTTTTGGGGATTTCGTGTACTGAAAGCGGAAAATCAAACGTTCGATGCACGTTCAAAGGCCGATCAATCGTCGGTTGCAGTGCGTGGGACCGTCGAGAAACCGTATTGTCCCGTTGGAGGATTATCGAACGTCGGAAATCGTCGTGAGCTCGGTGCCGGACGACGCACGTGTGTTACCGTTCGAATTTCGGGTAAACGTATCCGACGGCAAAACGGTTAGCGGAGACGGATGACGTGTGAGGAACAATGTGCCGGCGACATTGTATTGTTCCGGTGTCGGAGTGTCCCCTGACCGCGGTCAACGGATAAAGGGACTGCTGTTGCGTCGCGGGAGGGACGTGGAGTCGTAACGGACGGATCAATTACGGTGTTGTCGTTGCTGCAGCGCGTCCGTTCGTCGCGAATTAATATCGGTTCCGCGTCCGACGGGCACAATTGTTTTGCGAACGCACCGCCGCGGGGCCATAAGGTCCGGACGACGGCGGCCACGTGCCGGGTGGCCAAGACTATAACATCGTGTACACACACACACACACACACACACACACACGCGCGCGCGCGCGTATCTATATACGTCCGCAATATACGTATACGTGTGTGCGACTGTAATAATAATAATACTACGACAGTGGCGGCGGCACTTAACAATAAAAGCCATGTCGTGTCTTCGTAATATTACGGTGTGTGCGTTGTGCGCGCGCGTAGTCGCCGTACGTAAAGTGCGCAGTTCCTATTTTTCGGGGCCGCGAAAAAATGTTATAAACGACGGGAACCGGAAATTTATGTGCGCCACTCGAGAACACAATAAGAACAACGTTTTGCGCGGCGTAACAGTTGTTGTCCTTTTTTCCTCGTCGTCGACCTGTTCCTCCTCGGGCCGAACGTGTACGTGTGTATAACGGTCGGTAATTACCCGGGGTCGACGCGGGAATGGGCGGTGGAGGAGAGTGAGCGAGAGGGCCGGCGCGCACGAGAGGGGTCAACAGGACAAACCCATCAAAAGCCAAAAGGCTTCGGCGACGGTGCGACAAAAGGCCGAACCGTGTGACACGAGACTGTAACACGTGCAAATGCTATTAAAAGTGCCAGTCATATTCTCTCCATCCCTCCCGCGCGCGTATACCATCCGATCGGTCCCACTCGACCGCGCATAAACCGTGCGGGCGTACGCAAGGGGACGAAAGGTTAGCTACTTTTCCAACGACTTCGCCGCGCTTCCCTTTAACATCCCATCGACAACGTTACCAGCGTTACCAAAAAGTCGTTTCGTTATTACCTCAAACGTCTCTTTTACGGACAAGTTTATACAAGTGTTCAACTGCTGATAACAATAACGATTTTTTTTTTTTTATGTATGATAAATATCGTGTCCTTAATTCCGTGTAGCGGAAAACACGTTCCCTGCGATCCTTATTACCAGTGTACCGTAAACGTACAGATTTACCATAGGTAGGGTATAAAAGTATAACAACAATAATAATACTTTATATACTAACCTTAAACATGTGTTTTAATCCTGGAACACCGTAGAAATCTATAATGTACACGTGAAGACATTATGCACTGTACTTATGATCCGGAATATTTATGTTTACGTGTGTAATAATATGTTGTACGCAATCCGCGTTTATATATGAATATATATTACAACGTATAGACGTTTTTTGAACAACAATAAGTGCACATCTAATGGTCGGAGAGCATTTTATTTATTTATTTTCTTTTTTTTTTTTGTTTAACGAGACCCGTTATGTAAATGCAAATATAATGCGTTTTTACTACTTCCGCTTTTTTGTGCGCGCGCGCGTACTTGATGGGGTCTTTACGACAAGCAATGTTCGTGATACTATTATGTGGCTTCTTGTCGTTATTGAAAATGTAAAAAGTAGGCTGGCATTAATGTCTTTACAAAATGCGAATGCTGACTGCAGCGACGGCGGCGGTGACCGACCGTTTTATTCACATATTATAATATTTTCCGATCTCGAGACTGTATAACACCGTCGCCGCGTACGTACTTGAATTATTATTTTTATTATATTGTTGTACAGTTCGAATACCATAACCAGTCTACGTGCAATATTGTTTTGAATGTCGAATCGCTGTCGTGTGCGAGAGTCGAGCGTTACGTGTAAACATACCCTAAATGCCGTGACCACGGGGGCATTAGGCACCCGTACGGTCGCTGCGGAGATCTTTTATTTACTATTTTTTTTTTTTTTTTTTTACGGCCTCAAATAACGATTGTGGTTTCAAACAGCTGTGCGGTGGTCCGCGAGATAAACGTTAATGTTGTAGGTAATACATTAAAAGTCTATTATACGGCCATGTTAAGTAGGTATAAAATTATATTATTGTTTTGGATAAAATACCGCGAAAAGAAAATGCTACCGAAATTATGGTAGGGATTCATTGACACCGATTGTTTAAGAATATTGTCGAACGCGGTTTACGGAGATCGTCAATATTCATGCATTTGAAATTATTTTAATGTACTGCACAGAACACAGATCACGATAGATCAAATATATTATTTTTCCTTTTTTTTTTCCTAATTTTGGCTCAACGAACATAATGTGTGTAATATTATACTAACGTGACTGATTGTAAAAAATAAAAAAAAACCCTTATTTTCTCACGCGTCGAATTCGAAATTGGTGAAAATAAACTTCCGTAGAGACGATAATAGAAAAAATATATATAATACGTATAGAAGTTAAGCTGTTACACTCGGGATAAACATGGTGAGATTCGCAAGTGAAGGGACTTGGTGATTTTTGGGGAGAAGCCCTTGTCATGACATTCAGTTGCTGGACGATGAATACGCATATATTCGTTAGTGACAACAAATTTCGTTCACCCTTTCGTAAAAAAAAAAAAAAATCTCTTTTTGATCGTCGGAACCCTTTTTTCTTGTCCTCTTTGCTATTATTATTGTTATTGTACCGAAAATTATTTCAATATCCGCGGAATTGAAATATCAATCGAAAAGAATACCTGAAATATCTGAAATAAAATAAAACGGGGGAAATATATCGGTTTTTAAACGAAATACCTACGCGTGAATTAACCCCTTGAAATACACGCGGCTTAATCCTATCAACCGTTTCCACATGTGCGTGAAACCTTCGCCACAATCGTCCGGTAATTATATTGAACGCGAACCCTTTGATGGGTTCTTACGTAAGAGCAATAATAAAATAATAATTGTGTGCTGCGATTAAAAATGTGCTACCTACAGATTTAATTTAGACATCTGTTTGCGATCCGAGGAGTATTCCCACGAATTTGGAAATTGATAAATAGTTTTAAGATCTTGGAAATATTGTATGCATTAGGCTCGTTCACGGAAAAAAAAAAACAAAAACAAAAAAACGAAATAGCTATTGGATAAATTTTTTGAACACCACGTGTTATGCATAAATCCATACGGCCACAACATGCCAACAAACCAATATACAATATACATTCGATATTATTAGTTCCACTTGTTCGTGTAAAACATCATCATCATTAACATCATCACCAACATCATCAATATTTTTTAATGTTTACGATTTCGTATAACCGGAAATTCAATTAACTTCTTTTCGTGTTTTTAAGTACAAAGTAATTAACTTTTATGCATAACTATTTCGCATTATATAATGTACAGAGAGAACCATCATTGTGTTAGAGCAATATTGCTGAAGGGATTATAGTCAGTTTATCAATTCTGTAATTCAATTTGCAACAACTCAGTAAATTATTCTCGCAGACATTAGTACTCAAAAAACACACATAAAGTAAGTTCTATGAGTAAACAAAAACTAGATTCTGCTGTACTAAATCTTAAATTATTGGTATTACATAATTCTATATCTATAAAATAATTTTGTAATTAATAACATAATAACATAATTATGTAACAATAAATTATTAATTTTATTTTTCTCGTAAATAATAGATTTTTATATTATGAAAAAACAATTGATTTTCAGATATTTTAATCGTTATTTTTGTGTTGTATGTCCTAAAAATTGAAAATTTTGTATTTAATAGTAATTGAATATGCCTGATTTACCATTTTTATAAAATAAGCATATATTATTGTCACTTGACTCGTGATGATGACATTGTTTTCGACTACAAAATCAAAATAGTTTCTACTCAAACATCTTAATAAAGATACGGTAGAACCTCGATTATCCGAACCTCCGTTATACGAACCCTATATCATCTAAACGTTATTCCGTTTCAATTCTTATATTCGAACATCAATACGTAATATACCGTTTGAAATCGTTAACAATTTTTTCTTTGAATGATCAAAGTGAGAACGAATAAAGTGATGACAGCCGTTGCGACGAAAGAATGCATACGGACAATCACCTACGGAGGCATTTGCTGCATTTGAGACCAGTCTTGAGCAGTTAGATATATAGAATGAATATTATCCAGCACAATAACTTCTATTAAAACGTTTGTGATATTTAGCTGCGCAAAAGCGCGTATCAGCAATTCGTCTAACAAAAAAATGATGAATTTGTCAACAAAAAAATAATAATATGTTATAATAAGCCTATAATATTTAACAATAATTTAATGTTCGTAATAAGTAAAAACATAATATGTAACGTGTAATAAGTATAATAAGTCAATCATATATAATAATAATATTTAAAATATAATTTCTATGATTCGAACTTTCATCTATCCGAACTCCCTGTGGTCCCGAGTAGTTCGAATAATCGAGGTTCTTCTGTATATCGATGGCGTAGCGCACAAGTGTGATAAATGACATTCTCGTAATTGTTCAGGAGAACAATTTTTAAGTTTGAACTGTTATAACAATTCAAAAATGTAACGAACTTTAATGAACTTTTTGTTATATTTTCCTTAACATGTTATGAGAAATGAGAACCGAAAAACCTGCAATTACCACATTTTTATCCTTAAAAAAAATTATTGTACTCAACACATTTTGTACACGTAAAAAGTAATATTTGATACGTCACATTTTTTTTTCTAATTTCAATAAAGAACAAAAATTACTTGAATAATGTTATAATTTCGTTTGTGCATAATATGCAGAATTTTATGATTAAATTGAAAATGCATTTAACTCATTTTTCAAAAAAATATCACTCATCACACTTGTGTGCTACTCCATCCATATATTTATGTAGCTTTTATTAATGGCTTGTTCCGATAGAAATATATATACGAAACCAACACATTTCCAAAACGGTTTTCCGCGCAAGACAATACCGATGTGAAATCATGTAGAATTTACCGTTGATTCGTTTTATACCATGGTGGTGTACTTACATTTTTTTATGAACATATTCACCTGGCGTTATGGTATACGTTTCTTTCCGCATAATACGCGAAAACACATACCTATATAATAATAATAATAATATATTCTATGTTTATCGATTTTTTTTTCCATTTACGCGCTTTGTATTCCTAAAGGCGAACGCGCCAACCACGAGAGAGTCTGATGGGCGGGCGGGACGAGGCGGCCAGGGGAGATATTTTTTCCGAGCTTTGCGACATTATCATTCCGAGATTTCCGGGCGTAAAGAGCAACGCGCGCGCAGACACAACATTTTGCGGGTGGAGTTAGCAGCCGCACTGGTTTTTTTCTTTTTTTTCTTCTTTTTTAATATATCTCCTTAAAAGCTTTTTAAAGGCTTTGAACCGTTACGGAGTATTTTTTTTTTTTTGCTCCTTTCGTACATACATATATACGGCAGTCACTGCTCCCGCAGTTTTTCAAATTACGACCACGCGCGCATACGTATTTTACCCCCTTGCAATGACATTCGCCAGCGAACCGACGACATTATTACTGTTAATAATATCCCGCAAGACACCTTAAGCCTTGCCGTGTGCGCGCGAAAAAAACCGCAAAATACACGCACGCGGGCACACCATTTGCATCGATTTATTATTCCGCAAATCCCATGGATCTAATACATTTGGTTTTTTATTATTTTTTTCATTTTTCGTTTCCTCTTCTACTGTTCTTAAACGAAATACATTATTAATATTTTTCGTTTTACGATTCCGGTTCGTTTTCGCGTTAGAAGAAAAAACATGACAACGAAATTTATTACTAAACATACATAATATTGTGTGACATAGAGCACGAGCTTCGGATCTATATGGTTAGACCGTGTGGTTTTTTATTTATTTCCTTCGGTCACGTATATTTATATATCTGGTATATATGTATATGCGGGACGTGATAAATTTTATTTTTGAAATGCCGCAAAATGTTTATGTGTCCGCTTACAGTTTATATCTAAGAATAAACGGATTGAACGGAAGAGAGAGATTATTTGCCAATAAATCGAACGGACGAAAATCGATGAAAGTAGCCAACGTTTCGTCCGGTTATTTATAACCGTTTATAACGTCGGCACCACGACGAGAATGGAGGAGATATAAAAGTATAAACACTGGCTATCGACATAACCGTGGTATCCTATGGAAGCTACCCGGTTCTTATTGAAATTGTTCGTACCCACTCTACGTGACGTGCGCGTCTGATGAAGTCGAGTATTTGAGTAACCTCAAGAATTTTCGAAACCCTATTGCATTAATATCGCATTGTACCAGTGTAATAATAATATAATATTTATTATGTTTGGAAACGGTTTTTTTATTTTTAATTCAAAACTAAAATAACTGTCAAGTGTCTTCAGGCAATTGTATTTACGCGGTTCTCGTTAGCCAACGCAAACAATCGCTCAACGGTGGTGGCGCGCGCGTTTTAAAGTAAATAATAATTTAAATCCTGCGGGACGTACCCGAAAACGTGTTATTGTTGTTGTTCGTGCGCGGTTTTCCCTTAAAAAATCTATGTCCACAACGAACCGGCCCCGGGGGTTCCGACCACTCATCCAACGAGCCTTTTCATTTTATTTGTGCATTATACAACGGCTACCCTTCGTTTCGCCCCTCGTGAATATTGTTGATGAGTTTTATAATCTCTTAATTTCCTCTTTTTTTTTCCACTTTTCGTAAAATATATCACTGCATACCTACGGTATGAATACCGCAAATTGGTTCCGATGAATGGTTTCACAATTCGGAGGTCATCGGAGTCAAGTGGTCCTGCGATTTACTGCACTGAAAGGGGTTAATTTACCGCGCAACTCTTTCGCAGGTAGTAATAATCGTTCGATGACTGCTGCAATGATCCCGCGATAACCAATTTTCTTGGGAACTGTAGATTTTGGGGTAAAAAACCGCTTTCTGTAGTGAAATAAAAAAAAGGGTTTGACGCGTTCGTTCCGTGAGGCGAAGGACAGATGTATCGGTTAAGACGCACACCGGTCCGCCGATAATATCATTGAAAAATAACTGTAACACTGTAGACATGGGTATAAAGTATTCAATCCGAACTCGATCGTTGATTGCAATAACGATAACCATTTTTTTTTTATTTTTTATTTTTTTTTACTAGCGAAACGAAAATAACAACGTAGTTTTCGAGTGTTCCGATTATGTACACAAGTATATATATCGCATGCATCCCATCGTAACACATAACTAATAAACCATCCGTAACTTACAATATGTTACACGCTTCGTTAAACTCCTTTAAAAACCATCATATGTTAGTGTCAAAACTTCGTAAGCATTTTAATTACGTATTTTATTGATCATCAATACGTTAAATGGGACAACTGCATACCCTGTAGTTCTCTCTATAAATAAAAAAATGTTTCACATAAATATATGCTAATAATTTCTTCAGTTTTTATATTGCTATTTTACGGTTAATATTAAAGTTAACATAAGAGATTTATAGCTAACATCTTTATGTTGTTTTTTGGGGTACGAATTAATGTTCTATATAAGTGTATCATATTATTTTTTTTTTTTTTTTTTGTATGCTTAATTCGGTATAAATATTATATATATAAAACGAATTCTACTGAATGATTAATTATTAACTACATGTTTGGCTTTTATAACCCCTCTAACAAGGACTCGAATAAGTTATTGGATTATTAAGCATGAAAAAAAAGGGTAAACATGTCTTTTTTCGAGAATAACTTACATTAAACACCTACTCATAGAACCATTACCATCATATTTAAGCTTTTGATATTAAATAGTTTTAAAGATTACATATTTTTAAGTCATCACTTTACTTATTTCAGAACCAAACTAACAAATGTTTAGATGTGACCTTAAAAGTTAGTCTATGAAATGATGATCTTTGAAAAAGTTAGTTAAATTTAAATTTACTTACAACAACTTGTTTTTTTCTTGTTTGATTTTTTATTTTTTTTTTTGTTTGTTATTTTTTTACTCAGATAAATTTAAATACTGTGTTTACCAAAACATTTATTTTCTTTTTATCAAACTATTATATTATACTGTAGTACAAAATAAATATATTATACTTATGACTATGCCATTTTTTTAGCCCTTCTAAATTTACTTACTTTTCGCTACATTGACATTTACTTAAATGAACGAGTGTAATAGATTTGTTTACTTAATCAGTCTTATAAATTGTGTGCATAAGGAAAATAAGATAAAATAAGACTTGTTTCTATTATTGTATCTCTCATTCATACAGTAATATCTATAGTACTCGTAGTATCTAGTTATATTTATGTGATGTAATTCTATAGTTATATAATGGATCCATCTAATCGATTAAATATTTGATAATGGATTTCAAAACAAAGTGTCATAACAGTTTTTCACCACACGCCCGTGATACTATTTTGTGTCCATAAAAAAATAGTTGTATGTTTAATATGATCAAACGCGTAGCGACAACGCACAATTGTTTAAAATTAAAAAAATATGGTATTAAAAATTACTTAAACAGTGTCTAAAAACAATTGTACTTATATTAAACAATATTTATTTATATCAAACAATATTTAGTAAAATTCAACAACTTTTTATTGATGCTGAAAAAAATAAATAATTTTTTTTGTTACTCACTATTGTCATCGCTACTGTCAATAAAAAATAAAAAAAAGTGAAGCGTTCAATTTATTTGAATAAACTGCTGTTCATTTAAATTCTACTTAAAAAAATGTCTAACACCCCTCAAATAATCAAAATGTTGATGAAGGAGAAAAAATCTTTTTTTTATTTCCACAACATCCCAACATTTTCTAAAAATGACTTCGGTGGAAAATGAAATGTATATATTATTCAGAAAAATCTCACAAAAAGATTTTTCTTGTTTCAAAAACGATAATTTACTAATTAAAAAAAAAATATTCATGAAATTCGATACATCTTTGTTTAGTATTTCACCTATCGAGATGTTTTTAGTGTAGGAGGAGCAGTCCTAACCAAAATTCAAATGATTGATGATAAATTTGAGAGAATAATGTTATCAAGGTGTAGTAAATTATTTATGAAAAATTAGATTTTTAAACTTATATGTCAATAATATATAAATATTTATATAAAAAATATGTGTTTTATGTTTATAATATTATTATACTATTAATCAATAATAGATAATATTAACTGTTGATTTTATTTTAAAAATATTCCTTATTAGTTATTTCCATTTAATATTTAATAACTGTAAATGAACATAGTTGTGTAAATAATTACTATCTGACTCTAGCTCTGATTTCTATCTTCGAATGGGATGATAAAGAAAAGAGCTAATAAAAATACACATGTTTTTAGGATACGTTATATTAAAGTGTTATCTTCTTTGTCACATTATCCACCTAAATGTTATAAGTTATGAATATATTTTCAAATTTGTTTTATTTTTTTTTTTTTTTATGATTCTAAAGTAAAAATATTATAACATTTTTTTAGTATTTTATAATATATACTAATAATTTCTATACAAATTCTTGAAAAACTAAAATTCTACATTATTTATAATACTGAAGTATTTCATTACAAATGCAAACATTAAGAATTGTACAAAAATAATACGATTTTTTCTTTTTTAAACATTAATTCAAAAAGACAAATAACTTTTTGGATTAAGTTATGCATTTAAAAATATTTAAAAAGGCAAATAAAGTACTTAAAAAAAAACATTTTTTGAATATTTTGAAAAATTAAAAAATCACTTAGGGCTGTATTTTTTTTTTGGTTTTAAACCACTGTACGATTGTATGTACATAATAATCCTATATTATAGCCGTAACGCACACGTACACGCGGAATGGTGTACATGTAATATTGTAACATTATTGTAGTCAACTGTTTTTGGGATGTTTTCCGGAGGGTTGACGACAAAACGCGAGATTCGTGGAAGACGGTTCAGGGGTGTATTTTCAGAGTAGGAGAGGTGGATAAACGTATTATAATATTACGTTATGATTATTAATTCGTAGGGCGATGACGACGGGTACAGCCGCGGTGTTTATTTGCACTGTCGTCGCGCGCGTACAACGTTTAAGTCTATAAATAAGGCGTGAATGGATGATGGAGTTGTGCACGGGGAAAACGGCGGTACGCCTCTATACTGTATACGTAATACTGATATATATATAAAGGTGTCGGGTACAAGAGAGAGAGAGGTACTGTTCAAAAGGCTGCCGAGACGCTTTGGCGCTCAGCTTGACGTCTGATTTTCTAATTTCCGCGGCCAAAGTTTCTGCGCCCGCGAGCCTTGCAAATGACAGATTTGTCGTCAACACACGTCGAGGACGTCGCCACCACCACCGCCGGCAATGCCGCACACCACACGCGCTTTCGTCCTGATATTTATTCACTGGCGGTCGTACAGGGGTGTGGGCGGTGATGTCGGTCGGTCTTTTCAAATCCCTTCGCTGACCTGACTCTCTGACCTTTGGTCCCTCCTTTTTGTAGGTAAGCGGTGTACCTATACATATATTACACAAACTAGTCGGTACTTGTGTGATTATCACACGACTGCTCATAGAATGGCCGTGTAAAAACACCTGTCACGCTGCAGGAGACATTTTAAAGGCACCGGGAATACCCGCCTGTTGACCGCAAAGGACCGTTGCTTTTAAATTGACTTTTATATATTTACGCATAGACGATAGGTGCTGCGCACAGAAACTCTTTTGTACGCGTGACTGATGAAATCCATATCATATTGTGTTTGGTTGATGCGAAACTCCTACTACCTACTTATACTACTCTGTGTAGTTTACCGCATGTTAAATAGTTGTGTCCATAGGCGTGCTTACATATTTTCCGCGTGTTGGTTTGTGGGAAATGATCGCTCTAAATACCTAAATTAATATAATACACTTAATAAATCATCATTTAATTACCATCAATAAAATATAATATAAATTAGGTGGGTATGTAAAAAAAAAAATGTATTTAAATGCTAAAACATTATTTCTTATGATTTAAAACATTTTCATTAATAATTAATAAAAAAGTATATTCTTTAGATTTTCCGTTGTAAGCGCGTGCCTGCATATAAATACGCCACTGGATGCGTCCTACATAGTTAAGGTAGAGAAATACACTCTGATTATAATGTAATTAAACACAAAGTACGAATATATAATGTCCTACCAGTGAAATATTTTATATATCACCATGTATGTATTAGTGGGAAATTTATAACCAATTTGTAATTCATTTTAATAAAATTATAACCGTTTAATTTCAAGGAGTAATCTATGAAAAATATCAATTCGAAATCTCCAAGTCCCACGAGTTACTCGGTCATCGATTATAAATATTGATCAACATCTATTTATAGTTTACTAGATTTACTTGTTTTTTGTTATAGATTTGTTAGATATAATTTATAATACACTTCATCACTTTAGATTTGAAGATGAATTGAAGATTTTAAACATAGGTTACAATTTAAAAATACCAAATAATTTAATATAAAGAAATTAAATATCTTCAATGCTTTTAAACAGTATAAATAATAGATAGTAAAATAATTTTGTATACATTTTTATTTTATTTGAATTCAGTTAGCACGACTATTAAGTCTCCGATATGGTGTAAGTGTAGAATAATTACTTATGAAAGCAAATCTATAAAGGTATGGTAGGTATTAAACACGTTAATAAAATAATTTAAATACATACTTTACAAGCACTAGTGTATTTCTACCCAAACAATCCTTCAAGAACCCAAACACTTCACCCACTTCCTTTACATTTTTATAAGTTCATGTATCCTAAAATAAATCAATTTCACCCTATATGGATTTAGTTGAATACATTTAAATTATCTTAAATCATTTTAAGGTTGTATTGAAATACAAATTATATTATAATTATGTTAAATATTCATTACTGAATCAAAATTATTTTTAAACATATTTGAATAGCGATAACATCTATAAATCGAAATAAAAAAATTGTTCTTTATTTTTTTGTTTTCAGAATAACTTACTTCAATTTCGAATTTTAAATTATCAAACATAGAGAATATTGCCATTATAACGTCAAACAATGAAATTGTTCCAACAAAATAATAAAAATACGCATCATTTAAGTATCATAAAATACTGGCATATTATATTTAATTTATTTTTAATATTCCATCAAGTAATGATTGAGCAATTATTAAAACCGATAAGTACCTATTGAAATTAATGTGATTTGTTAAATAAAAACATCGTACCTACTAGTTGTACTCGTATTTTACTATTACTAATAATATTATATACTTCAAAATATTTTTAATTTTCTTATTACTAATTAAAATCGTTTAATTCAATATTGGCTTTATACGAGTAAATACACCTTTTAGTGTGTTATATATAACCTTCGAGCGACTATTTATTTAAATAAATTTTCCTTAAATTCTTATCGGAAAAGGGGTATCGTTTTAA
Source organism: Sipha flava (assembly GCF_003268045.1). NCBI lineage: Eukaryota > Metazoa > Arthropoda > Insecta > Hemiptera > Aphididae > Sipha > Sipha flava. The sequence goes on from NW_020271727.1 coordinate 1,221,805, forward strand.
AATGCCTACTTTATGTTCAAATACGAATATCAAATACAACACTTTTTACTCATGTCTATTTGAACAGACGAGTACAGCTTGATGTTTTCCCTTTCATATCACCTGGTGAAATATCACAATGATAAGTGAAATTCGATTATCCCCAAAAAAAATATCTTACAATACCAACACAGTAGGGGAGAAAAAATATAAAAACGAACAGTTATACTACAAATGACGACACAGTTATAGAAAGCTAATGCTGTTGAAATATATGTCAAATAAACCGAAATCTATAAATTAATAAAACTAAATCTTTTTTTAGTAGATTGAATTTTTAAGAAAGAATTTACGTATTTAAAATTTATATTTTTAGCATTATAATACTATAATAATAATATTTTTTCTCTACAGTTTGATTTATAAACTAAATATTTTCACATATTACAAATTGCTATTTTATTACTGAAGTAGAAAGAAATTTGAAAGACATCCACTGTTAGTACTTTTTGAATTTCTACAGAATTATAATTTTTTTAAAGTAAACACAATTAATGTATTATATTAACGGAAAACTGATTTTTAGTTTTGTGTAAGTAGTCGCCAACTATTATTTATTCTGGTACATGTCATTTTTCTTTTTATTCTTTTTTCATCAAATACACAATGATGCGTATATATTAAAAAACTCTAAACTATAGTCACACTCTTTAGGAACATTTAAAACGATAAACTTATATGCGAAATACAAAAACACTCACTACATAACATATATTCTTTATTGATAAATCAGTATTTAATAAATAATTGCAAGTTTTTCCAACCAAAAACTTGTAATAATTTTTGATTTATTTTTTCTCGATGTTCGTTCATATAAAGTTCCCGTACAGACCTCGTACATAACCGAATATATTAACGGCGAGAATTAAAGACGACCACGCGCTTTTTGATAGTTGGCATATAAAATAGCACTGTCACAGTTTATACGTAATAATTATTGAATCATTGGTAAATTGATAAATTATATGATCAGTTAAAAACAAAATATTGCGAGTACCTATTTTGAGAAAATATGTTATCAAGCGATTTATAAAAACGTAATCGTTTAATGTAGTAATGATAAAATGAAAACCATCAGGAGGTACAAATGAGGTTCGGTGACGATCGAAACGCACAATATCATAAAACGTATTCATTCGCGTCTGAAACGATAATACGGTGGTGCCGCTTGCCGGTAAAGGATGGTGACGTTTTCGGGACGTTTACAATCCGAAACAGGAATTCACCCCGCAGCTACCAGCAAGGGTTTCGGACGCGATACGTTTAGAACACGACTAAACACCTAACCCAACGCGGATTCGATGAATGATAATTATTTTCGCGTACCCCCACGGTAACGACACGTAGTAGGACGACCGGACGAACGGGGTCGCGTCTTGAATTCCGGAAGTGGACACGATTCGCAGACGTTTACGGGGAGGTTTCGTCGCGAAACCCGTACGCGTGCAGCTGTCGAACATTTGCATATACCGATGTGCGAGAGCTCAACGTCTCGGGTGTTCGTCGCCGACGAATAGGTCGTACACGCGTACGGCAGGGCGCGTGCCCGCGATCTTCCCGAGACAGCTCGTCGACAACGTTGGGCGTTTTCTTTTCCTCTCACGCGTCATTGTGCACGATGCGTAGTTTTTTTTTTTTTTTACGGGCGTTTTTATTCCGTTTTCGTTTGTCCGCGACAGCTGCCTTCGTCCCGTTCTTTCTCGCCGGAAATGGGATGTGAAAACTAGTCTTCAGATGCGCGCGCGTCATTATTACGTCTCGTTTTCATCGGAACAACTCGTATTGTTAAGACCATTGTTTAAACGCGCGCGCGCGTCGTCGAGATCTCGTATAACGGTCATCGGAAGTCGGAGAGCGCGTGTACCGTTGCACAACGACGCATTGTTCGGCTCTTCCGCGTCTATCTCTATTGTCGCCGAACCGGAGACCCTCGAGAAGCGTGCCGCACGCGCGCATGGGCGGATCGCCGAAGATCGTGTTTCGTCGTACGCCCATACGGCCGCGATCTGCAGTCGTCGACCTATTTCTCGGAGGCCGCGACTTTTCAGGGATCGGCGGCACGTTGTCTTCGCGCGTCCTCTTGCCGTCAGGGTCGACCGCCGGTGGTGGTGGCGGCAGACGAAAGCGAAACCCGAACACTTTTTCCACTCCCAGCGTGCGTATGGGACGGACCGCTTTCAGTTGTCCCTTGCGCGTCATACAACCGAAAGGTTTTCGTTTCCAACGCTATTCGTCCGACCAATGATTTTATCGGTTGACGAGCGAAACCGTTCTAAACGACACTATCCGTAGTGATAACTACAGTTCCTTTTGTTCGAGTGTTAAGAATTTCTAGGTTAAGGTGATTTATCCTACTGCAGTTGAATCGGTGCGTGTATATAGTTTCTATAGTTTCTAGTATACTAGAAATTAATTGACGAAAGATTATCGACTACAGTCGAAATATTTTTCTAAACATTAAATCTAAACTTCAGATTTACACACGTTGCAGGAGCAGACAAATCTACCGTTTAAGGTTACTTAAAATTTTCAATTTACAGAGGTAATGGTAATATATTGTAACGTGGTCGGGGATGACCAGTTAAATATATGATACTCAGGGAAGGTTTTCTAGTCCTTATGAATATATTGTACCGTAGCACGGGAGCATAAGAGGAAAGATCTTGATATTACAAATAAATGCAGATTGGTTAAGATTTAGTTATTATTTAATATACATATATAAATTAGACTTACGGACTATGGAGTTCAGCTACCTCGGACGAACGTTGTGGCAGAACTACCGCGACTTAATGTAATAACATGTAAATTAACGTGATGTCTACTCAGCAATATCCATATTACATGAGTAGACATTAATAATATGTAACAATCGTTACAATATGATCAAATGAAATTCGAAAAACGTAAAGTCTATTGAGTTACCTATCATTATTCTGACTTAATGGTGGGCCGTCAAAGTTAAACGCTTACGGTACATGAAGTAATAGAATTTAAACTACGTTTTGGTAAAGATTACGGTATTATTGGATGAAACTTATTAAAATTCACCAAATCCACTTGAATTAAATAATGAAACAAATTTGTTATCTATTAATGTTTAAATTTTTTATCACTATAATTGTTTACTCTCGTTTTAAAACTTGTATAAAATGCATATTATTATATTATAAAAGCACTGTTTACCATACAGGTTATTTTATCATAGTTTCTCTATTGTAACTCGTTCCTTGAGTGTACTTAAATATGACAATAACACCTAGATTATCAACCACTGAAACAATAATAATTTTACTATAATTAATCATGCTATAAGGGTGGCGATTCTATCACATTATCTTTTACTATTAACAAAACAATGATAATGAACTTAATTAATAATAATAATAATAGTAGTAGTAAAATAAATATAAACAATGTTTTATATTACTAATACAAACAAATTTTGAAAATGTTCGAAATCAAAAGACATTCGCTAATCATAGCCTTTAAGTCAGAAGATATATAATGTTATTTAAAAACATTTGGTAAAATTGATCACCAGCATGACCCAATTGAAAATGAAAAAAGAGGGCGCGTGAATTGCAACGTACATAAAAAGAATAAATAAAGCAAACAGTGAATCACTAGCTCACGCGCCGGACTTTAAAATCATCGTCCCTTTTCCGAGATAAGATCCTTTAAATTCGAATGTATCTAGAACGTACACGCGCGGGCTTCTGTGCGAGACGAAGGGTCATTTATTGCTCGGGCTTCTTTACAAAGGCAGCGCTGACCTTATCGGTCGGTCTGTATACACTATACATATAGAAAAGTACCGGGAGATTTTTCAATCGTAAAAATCAATTCCGGGTGGATTGAAAAAAATAAAAATAAAACGAAAAGTCGAGAAGAAAATAAGGTGTCCCTTGTGGCGCGTACACCGCACCGCCGACGTCGTTTTATACACCGGAAGGAGAAAAACAGAAACTTTTCCCGTGCAGTGGCACGTGTCCACCGCGGCACCGAAAAACTCCGATCGTAGCCCGTGCACGCGCGTCTTCCCCTCGCGCCGACCGCGTATACGCGTAATTATCATACGTATATATTTACATATACGTTTATTCGTACAAGTGTACGGCGTACAAATGCCGAAACAACGATATGTTTGTGACGATTCCGCGAGACCAGTCGACGACGATTCATTAAAAATCCGTTATGTCCTGCCGAACGCCCGGTGGATGGGTGGAGGGAGGATAAGGGTAAATGATTGTACTCGGCTATTATTCGGAGGCGGTTTTCGATTTTATTTTATTATTATTTTTTTTTTTTTTTCTTTTTCACTTTTTGCAGCTTGTGCTCTCGCGCAATTCAATAGTAATTATTATTGTTATTGGAGAGATCTCCGCTGTGCGTTTCGCACAATGACGTAAAACATATACGAGCGCTTCCGATCTGTTTCACAAGCACAATAAACCGCGAGCCGGCGGTACTTATCTGTGTTGACGTTGTACACGGCCGGTACGTATATACGTAAATATTTTTTTATCAAATCCCTGCGACCCCCGTCGTGGACCACGAAGAGAGTCGTTGTCGTCGCCGTCGTATGACTTCATGAGAAAAACACACGCTACACGCGTATTCTTTCGTACACACGACGCAAAAAAAAATAATATGTACGTACAGGGTGTAATAACCCTTTTCTCTCCACCCATGTGTGTGTGTGTGTGTGTGTGTGTGTGTGTGTGTGTGTGTGTGTGATCACCGCGCACCTCATCAACGGCCATCGCGACGCGACTTCGGCGACGGGTCGGATATCGTGTTACCCGCGATGTGTCACATCCGCGTTGTCCGTCCGTCGCTGTCTCCAACGTCTCTCTGAATGCCTTTTTGATTAGCAATTGTTCGCCGGCAGATACGTGCACGTTGCGTCCGTTATTCGTCAGCGTTTGTCTGTTTCGTGCCCGAGTGCACGTCGTGTCTCGTACTCGTACTCGTTTTTCGCGTCCATGACAATATACCGTATTCGACGGGGACGAAATCATAATAATAATAATAATAATAACAACAATAACGAAAACACAGGTAATGTCGTCGTTTTGTCGCGGGGGACGACGAAACGTGTGTTTTAGTTTATGCGAGACGCGCGCGGAAGGAGAAGAAAAAACTGTTACTCAAATGTACTACACGTGATGCACACACGAATCGCGTGCACAGTAATCGCACAGGAGCTGCTTGCCTGCCCAGGGCGTGGCAAAAAGGTCGCGAATATCGATCGGCTAGCGATTTACCGCACGACGCCTGCCGCCGCCGTCGTCGCTACGAATCTTCAGTTCGCTGGACCGCCGCCCGAAAGGGATTTTATTTTTCCTACCTATAGGCACGAATCGCCTCTCCGAACCTTATCGTTTCGGTAAATTCTATTTTTTCCCCTTTACGTCGTGTAACGGCTCAAATATCTAATTCCGTTCATCTCCAATGTCTTTCCCTTGCCACGGCAAAAAAAAATAAAAATAAATTCGCCAAATAGTGATTGACTAATTCTATTGAGATTTAATTCAATTTATGCGCCAAGTTTTGTTGTTCAAGTGATATATACGTTGCACATGCAAAACAAACAGATTTACGTGACTTGCGCTTGAAACGCCTAATGAAAGGAGTTATAAACTTGTTGATATCCCCTCTAGAAGAAACGTATAGAATATTATAACTGCTTCATTTACACAATTGACGTTTATTGTACATGAACGCAGTTAATGTTCATATTAAATGTATTAATAAAAAAAAAATCTTAACTAAGTATGTATTGTATCGAATTCTATTACTATCGTAAAAACATCATATATTATATAAATGCTAATAAAATTATGATTAAATATTATACCTACCACTGATTGAATCTTTTCGCACCGAAAAGTATTCTACAAACGTATATTGGTGGTATTCACGTGGTAAATTCATGGTCTCAAAACGATGAGCTCTCAACAAAATTTTTGAATGGTTATAATACATTGAGTTAATACAAAATAGTATAAATTTAATTGAAAATTTAAGCAGAAACTATAAAAACTATAAAATCGATCAATAAACGAGTAAAATTGTATAAAACGAAATAAAGTTAATATGCATAATAATGTTGATAAGTTGTAAAAATTAAATATTTAGATTATAGATTCATTGGGAAATAGAAGAACGCAGTTCAAAATTCTCCGCAGCGTCGTATTAAAGAATCGAATAATGTTTATAATCTTCAAAAAAAAGAAAAAAAAAAAAGATAGAAGATTATTTTTTTCTTTAAGCTTTTAAGCGGTAAGACCACGATTCCTTTTCTGAAACCAAGATTCTCAATCCATCATTTTTTCAGTTCACACACAAATATAAATTCATCTTTTACAACGTTACGTCTCAACAATCTCGTAAGAACGAATCCGGGATCATGCGACTCGCTTTCCATCGAAACATGTATCGGACGCGAAGTTGTGCAATATCTACAATATCGGCTAGTTGCCGCAATATCGTAATATCCGACGTTCGCAAGGGATGAATGGGGTGTGTGTGGGGGGGAGGGGCACTCGTGAAGCGTCAGCGGACCGAAAGCGACGGATTGGCACATACCTATACGGACAATAATACGGAACGAGCGTTAAACGGGGAGAGAAAAAAAACAGAGTCCTCGTCGATTGTCTATGATCACGTGTACCGGGCGCGCACGAGGAGACGGTGACGGCAATCGGATTGACGTATGAAAGCGCCGGGCGGTCCCCCGGAAACAATTGCCCTCATGTCATTGCCGCCCAGGAGTCGCGCGGGGCACCGTCCGCGATGCGTTATTACCACGCTGATGACTTCCGGTGGCCCCGACTTCCGGCCCTAACGGATTTTCGTTGTTCTCCGCCGCCGCGTCACGCGGACGGCTGTGAGGTCCACCGGAGGACACGCATCCGAAATCGTACAACGCGTACCGTATAATTTTAGTGCGCGCAAAACACCCGAGTGACGGCGACCCGCAATTACGCCGTCCCGGACACGTCCTCGTGGGAAAGCGAAACACGTACATCGTACCCGGGACCGGCCCACTTACGCTGGCCCGCGATCAGATTTCCGGACGCGAACGTCCGTACGTTCGTCTGGCCGCGGGGACGTGACAACCCTTTTGCGTCCGGTACGACCGCGTTGCTGTGGATACGGGTACGCGTTCGTTTGTCGCGTAACTTATACGCGTGGTAAGTACGCGAGTAAGTACGGTTCGGCTGCGTCTTCAAAGCGATCACACTGGCGATGGGCTTTTTCGTCGAACTCTGGCGTTTAACCATCGACCTAGGGCCTGTTACATTGTTATTACTAGAAACCCCGAAGCAATGCCCCTACTTCCGCACAACTGACTTTCAAGTCCGATCTCATGTACGTGTACAATAATACTATATAATCCATTTTGAGATGTGAGCACGGTGCACATTAGTCAGAGTATAGGAAACACAGAACACGAGAGCGATGCAGCGATATATTATTATGTTATATTATATATATTCATTAAACGACACGTTTTTCTAAAAATTATCATAATTACTGAGAAAATTCTTCAAGATGATTTCATCATGATATGATAGTGAAATGTAAGACTTCTGTTGCAATTGATTGTCATAGATTGTTTAAAATTTAAAAAATTTAGTTCGATAACAAACGATTAAAGTTTTAAAAATAATAAGCTCTGAAAGATAATTTAAGGCTCTGGTTTTTAATGAGCATTGCCTGAAATTAAAGTATGTGAACGCCTATAATAAGTAAATAATTTATTTTGATGCCCTTGTAAAACTCGACTGCCACATTTATTTCAAAGATTATTTTCAAACGCACTGATACTTACAGCAACTGTACATCGTGTATTTCGATATAACTCGGGTAATAAACGCGTTCAGTTTAATGTTTTGATAGACGACTTAAAAATTACCCTATCGTTTTCTGCGGTTAAAAAGTATTGCTAATCAAAATATTTTTACAGTCACAAAAGTTTTTCATGGCTGTATAGAGTAATATTTATTCGTCACATACATTACACTACAATAATATGTGTACGTTACCAATACATATAAAATCGTATACGTTTAGCTACTACTATGTATTAACATCGATACGACCGTATATAGTTGTTTTCAACGATATTTTATTGTTTATAGAAAAACTTTAAGTGTATAATAGGTGTAATGCTTGTTGTTGTTAAGATATAAAAATGACAAACTTTAATTCGTTTTGTTTTGATATATAACTGAAAAATAAAAAACATAATTGAGTTGAATAACTGTTAAGCCTCAGTCCTCACCCTACTAGGATTTACGGGTGTAGCACGTACCGAGCGGATTACGTCGTATATAATAATAAACGTATACCTGCTATAAATGAATAATTGACAAAACTCAAAGGATCTGATTCGATTATGACGAAATTCTATGTAGAAAAAACTACTTTATGTATTATAAGATAGTTTACGTTTATGTGCGAGTTCATGTTATATTTTTGTGTATGTTATATTATCTTCTTCTATGATCAAAAACTTAGATTGATTTCACAAACTACGGATTCTTTCAATCTTTTCATAATAATGGTTAATTTTTCAAATCAACCTAGATATTTTATAAATTTATTACTTTTTTTTAAGTCTGTACAAATATCGACATTGGAAAATATTTTTTTTATCAACCTCGTTCGAGAACGTTTTATTTATTACTTCGTCGTATTGTATTTGTTAATGTGCAGACCTAATATTATTTCCATCTTATTTCTTCGACCGGTGACAATATTTCTTTGGATTTCCTTATTCCATTAGATAATAAATACTAGTCATCATTTGTCGTCAAGTTAGGCCAATGAACTCGCTTTTTACCACATCGCATTTATTATACACAATAATCAATTCAAAATCATTTAGCAAAATTATGATGTCGCTCGGTCTCGATCGTTTATAATTATTTTAACTAAACTTTTCGTTTCTCTCTCACTTTCTCGTCAAAGAGACTTGTAACGTTCGTAACAATATAAAACCACTTGTTCGATTTTTCATTACGTTTTACGTAAGTACCTACATGTATATACACAATGTATGTATGCGTGCGAACATAATGAACAAAATGTTTCGAAATAATTTGTAATATATACGGCGGTGGAAAAAGCTACCGTAAACCAATAATATTGTACAGTGTACAACTACCGAAAAGTATAAGTTTTCAAACACACGACAAAATCATTTTCCGATAAAATACGTGAACGCGCGTACACGGACAAATATTGTTACGTTATCGTTTAAATACATATTAAAACCGTCATTAATTTCAACGTAATACAATTATTAGTCTTACAAATATTTTACCGCTCACGGGGTGTATACGATTGCCGCAGGAAAATAGTTTCTAAACATAATAGGTAATGTTATTTTTATAAAATATAAACACATTAAAGTCTCGTTTACGCGCGAATCGATAAACACTCCGTTTCACACGGATTTCCGGCTCGCCGAGTGTAATATCCGCAAAAAAAATATGATTCGAAACCGCACCGGACACCGTTTCCTTGGCAGACACAGGTGAACGGTATTTGTTTTTATAAATATTTCTCGTCCCTGGATCGAGAAAAGATCGGGCGAAATAAAATCGTGTGGATTAATAAACTAACGGAGCACGCACGTAGACAGGACGGGTTGGGGCGTAGTGGTACGCGGAATATGATTTCAACATCGTATCAATTAGCAACGCGCGAGCCTAAGAAAACGCACCCGGGTAGGCGAGTCAGGGGCATTAGGGGGTGGGTGGATACGGTTGACGCGGGCGCGTTCTTCTTCGGGCCGGGCGGCGAGTGCACCGCACCGCCGCCGCCGCCACCGCCACCGCTTGAAGAGACCCCGCGACGTCGGCGCAGGGCTAGGCACGAGGACGGCCGCGGATGACCGCGCGCGTTGGCGATGAGCGGCGATGAGCGCCGTGGATGAGCGGCGGCTGCGGCTCCGACGAGGTGTGGTGGGGAATCGCCGCTCGCAGCTGGCAGGGCGCTGGCCCCGCCCACAGTCTCCGGAATCGACTCCGCCCAGTTACGCGCGTGTACACACGTACGCGTATACGGGCGCACACACGCGCACGCAGGCCGTATATCGATGCACACGGCGGCGTGTCGTCCCCGCGTGCGTGCGCAACGCGCGCCCGTCCCCCCTACGCCTCGCGCCCAGGACAGCTTCGGCGTCGTCGTCGATCTCGTGCGCCGGGCAGGCGGCGGCGGCAGTCAACAGTCCGATCGCGACGATCCGGTTCGCGGTCTGGTGAACGCAGCAACAACCGCCGGCGCTCCTCTTCCTCGGCGCACTATCCTGCGCACGCACCCCGTGGTCGCATCATTCGTCGCTATAGCCGTTCCGCTGCTATTATCATCATGTTTTACCGTCGGGCCGCAACGCGCTGACTGTTACCGCCGTGCGCTACCGACCGACCGACCACTGTGCAAAACTACTTTTTTATACATACGTACATGTACATGTAATCTTTGTCGCGCGTGATAAGAAAAAAAAAAAAAAAAAAAACCTATTCGTTTTTACCGTAACGCGCTCCGACCCTCTCGCACGGGGTCGAGCAGTAACTGTCCGTCTAAGATTCCGCTGTTCCGTCGACTGGAAGACATCATCGCTTCCGTGCCGTAGTGCACACCCGTGCATGTTTCGTCGTCGACCCGCCGCGACATGAGCCGAGGTGAGTCTACAGAACAATACAATTTACATTACAGTGCACGGTGCGTGCAAATATTTCCCCGTAACGCGTCGAAATCTGTGTACCTCGTACCAGTGATCCGTAAATCGTTAGCTTCGTTCGTTCAGCAACGTTGCAGATTATCTGTTGGTAAAGTTATTATAGGTCGAACATCGACCTCTCGAAGTTTTCAACCGATTTACTGCGTACTGTTGTTTTCGCATGCAGCCCGTCCCGACGCTTCTGATTACGATTTCACGTCGTTAACTTTTATCGCACGGCCGCAAACAAAGTATACGCGATATCGTTGCTGTAAAGAGTAGTACGTTTTTACATATCGATAACACTCGTCTACATATTATGCTAATTAACGATTAAAATATTCTCAAACGCTTATTTCATTCATGACGTTCCGTTTAACACGTGTGTATCAACAAGTATGTACTTAATTATACGGTTAATGTCTTTATAAAACGATATTTTATAATTGTTTACGTATAGATCGTTCAATTATTTAACTATACACGTTTATCCAATACAGTTATGTATTTACGGTCATGTACAATGTATTTAATATAATATGTCTACCTATACCATCTCAAAAATTATGATTATGAGATTGGTGTTTGAATGTATATTTATACATATTTATGCAATCATGCGCAGGGACCGAAATCGTGTGCAGTACGACACACTTTGTGTAATACGAGATTAAAAAGTGTATTGTGATTTTTTGATTTACACTCATATTATGGTGTTCGTTTTTAATTTTTCATTTTTTTTTAATTAAATTATTTTATATGTTTTTAAAATTCCAAGATGAACGTATCAGTAAAATCGAAAATATTAAATATTTTAACAGTGTTACTCATTAATGTTAACGTTTGAAAGGGGAATACGGACAAAATCCTTAATAGTGCAGTACGAAAAAGTATATACTTTAGCCTCTTGTTATACGAATAAGATCACGTGAATAATTTTTATAAACATTTACAATTAAAATTATTATGCCACTCGTAGACTATAGTTCATGCTGTAAATTAATGATATTTCATTGTGTATAATACGTAGTAAACAACATTTTTTAAAATAAATTGTAAAACGATTTAAATTAGCGTCAAATTTTAAATCCTATTCTGTATTAATACTAAACGAATGATATAAGCCCACAGTTATTTCTTTTATTTAAACAATTTAAGTATACAATCGTTTTTAAAAGAATATTACAATATTTAATGTGATTTGCAATAACTTTATAATTTACTGCAAACAAAAATACTGTATTTTTTTATTCATAATAATTTATCATATTTCTATGTGGAGACTATTTCTACAATATTTTATGTATAAGTATGTTATTTTTTACAAACAATTATGTATACTTATACTCGATTCGTGTGAAAATTATTGCAATAACTATATATATATATATATATATATATTTCAGATTTTGTGTTAAATGTTGTATTATAAAAAAAAGTGTCTTTTTTTTAGGGGGTACATTCATACCGTGAAACCTCAATGTGTATAGGTACATCTCAATTTTTGTCCCCCTTGTACGCGCAATATGTACAATTGCGACGGTTCTTAGACTGCGAACAGGTTTATATGAGACAATTTCACGTATATAGGTGTACCTATCACCAGGAGTGGTAGTCCCCTCGTGCGTAACGGACGCGAACCGTAAAAATCCGTCAAAATATTGAAAACAATATTTCACGGGATCGGGATGAAAAAAAAAAAAAATTAAAAAAAAAATTAACACTTTAATAATTATTTTACCCCATCGAAACGTCATTATAGTCACGACGGGAGAATGTAAAGTTCAAACGCGTGCTGGAAAAATGTCAACTACCATAAAACATAAAATACTGTGTACGGATACATCGCATCCATTTCCAGACCGAAAACCGTATCCCTCCCGTCTACTTAAGCACGATAATATAAATTTTACGTTATTTTATTTTTATTTTTTCGTGGTACATAGTCGAATCGCTCTGATGAAAACACGTGCTTAGCGATAATTTAATGCTATTCCATTGTAATCTATCTATAAACAATAGTTGTTCGAACACATTTATAAAAACTCTATATACATATGTGTGTATGTGTGTGTGTGTGTGTGTGTGTGTGTGTGTGTGTGTTTACGTATTATAAACAATTGCGTGCGTGTATATACTGTGAGTATAATCGTATTATACGGTCGTTGTCATCATTTTAATGCCGAGTAGTGTGTCTGTATGTCTTTACGTTTACCGTGTACAATAATGTTATTGTACGCATAAGCGTATTTGTAACCCGAAAAATCTGTATCGTTGATAACGAGAGAAAAAAATTCATGAGCTGCAAAACCGCACATGTGTCGACTACTGTTGCAAACGTGTTATCGCGTTTTTAACGAAAACAATAATTTAACGTAAATCGTGTGCACGCGCATGCATATGCGTATGTACCTACTATACGTAATAATGTAATAATGTAATGTTATACGCACACAGTGCGTACCCGCACAGAAGTCTGACAAACAATAAATAGTGAATTAAAAAAAAAAATAAAATAATAATAATAATAAAAAAAACCAATGAGCATTGCATTGTTATTTTCTAATCGTTATAATTACACAAATGCCTTCCCGGTGATCGAAGGAATAATAATAAATATCCTCGTATCGGTTCGATTACCTACTGTTAAAAAATACCCGGGCGATAAAGTTGTTCGATCGATTACTCGTATTTATTTATTCAAAAATATTTCCATTCATCGTCGTGTTATCCGGTTTCCATTGAACACTCGTTTCGCATACCTATTTACCAGTACAATTATACGCGTATCATGTGCAAAGTTTAATATTGTAAAAACACCATTAACGAGTGTGATTTTTTTATTATTCAATGAGTAAAGTAATAGCCGTCGTAAAAATAATAATCACTGCAATTAGCAGTTGTCGCAATGCAACGGTACACATGCATTTGGATATACGACACGCAGCGTATTCAGCATCTTTAAGTTCGCGGTAACGTTACGATTTCGTTGATACCTGTAATGAACATAAACACTTTTGATAACGTTTATCGTAATTTAGTCATCGAATGCGTCACACGATTGCAATCTAATACAGTTAAGAACAATTATTTACAATCGCTCGCATTATGCATCATTGCCATTTTTCACGGGGCATACAATTATTTCCGAATTTTTTTTTTTTTTTGTGAACAAACGTGTATACTGTATTACACGGCTGAATGTTGTACTATAAATGTGCACGCGAAACGTCATCGTTGTCACTGAAAATATTTTAAGTTTTCATAGATAAATATAATATGTAAATAGTTAAATCACCAAATTATAACCGTAAGAGTATACGAATGACATATTTTTTTTTGCATCAAATAATAGGGGTCACACATAAGTATATCAAAATCAACCGTAGAAATACTAAATCGTTTTTAACTGCCTTACTCTTCTTTAATTTTTTTTTCTGTCTAATATCTGGCATTTATGAATTTCAATTTTGATCTGTACACGGAAATAATATATTATCGCGTGCGTGACAAAAAATATTTTCGTTATTACAGTCGTGATTGTGTTTCTCGATCTACACAACCCTGCCTCGGAACCAAGTTGTATGTCGGCTGTGATAAGATAGAAAACTACACGATTAGAAAAGGGGCAGACGGTGTGTGTTCGTCCGTGTAGTCTTTTAATCTCGACCGGTGTCCAAACATCATGTCTTCGAGGACGTTCGGGCCGTTGAAAAAAATTAAACAAATAAACAAAACACATCCCTCCGCGCCGTTCGACCTCGTACTCGTAATCCGTGGAACCGCAAATGAGTAATAAACATCAGTATCGCAGACAAGTCGAGTACCAGACACGATACCGGTGCACCGGCGCAGGGAAGATTTGAACAAATATTTGTACGGTCGACCTTGAACGTGCGACAAACAACCCGCGAGACGGAGATAGATTGTTTGTCGTCGATACGATATCACGCGCGAACAGGGCGAAGAACCACAAATGTCCTGATAAACGCGTCTCCCTACAGCCAGTGATTTCGTGATGTTTTTCCAGAGTTACGTTCCTTAGTTGTAAAGTTTCCTTCTCACGTGACGTTCAACGACTATCGTCGTTTCACACGTTCTTTTCGCGCGTTTACACATGACATTCAAATCCAAGCATAATAGTACACGTTTTGCGGTGTATACCAGACACACGAGCCACATGTGGCGTAATACACATGTGATGTAACGAATTTATACGAAAAAACTTAATCGGAAACGATTGTTTTTTACAATTACTTCTTTATAAATTAAAATCGTTCCAAACCTTTGTGCATTTACTCTACACCTAATAAAACGATGTATGCTGTGGAACACGACGCTTCTGATCACTTGAAGCGTTTTGGTTCTCGTCTAATCCACACACCGATATCGAATTATTTTCTCAACTATCCATACTATATATACGCACTTACGCATCGGAAATAAGTACACGAAACATTTTTAATTAAAATAAAAACTGATTATAACTAATTATCAAACAGCATATACGAAAACAAATGTTTCCTTACTACGTTTTTACATCGTATACTCGTATAGTAATACAATGATTTATATTGAAAAAAATCAAAATAACCATACGAACTTGTAAATATTAATAATTATTTCTAATATTATTTTAATCATTCGTTTTCGAAAAAAACATATAAATACATAAGAATTGTATTTTTTATTTTCTATTTTTTAAATGCCATAGTTGTAAATTACGCGTTCTGATTATTAGTTTTAAGTATAAAATAAAATATTTTCGTTCACGTTCTCAATTCCTAATTTCTAAATTGCATTTAAATACCTATGTAATTATATGATTACTGAACGAATAGTAGTACCAATATTCCGAAACTATCAAATTTCGCGTGGTGATCCTATATAACAAATATTAAATCTATATTTTACATGGACAAAACATACTTATCGAAACCGTTAAAATATAGTTTAACATGATCGAAATTTACATTAACACAGTCCATGATGTGTATTTTCCAAAAATTGGATTATATAAGTATAATAACTGTAGAGATATTTTTTAGGTTATGTGATGGACAAATGTTGAACGTGATATTTCCACATCAGATCTGTGTACATATAGTTAAACAGTATTCCATTATTTAAGTTTATACTGTATTTTATATATATTTATACCAAATACCTAGTATGTGTCGATGTTATATTTCAAGATATGAGTTTAATATATTATTATAATGTCAATCGAATACCGAACGGAAAAAATAGTGATTAAACGCAAACGTTTATGTTTTCCCAGGCAGTAGCGACGATGGAGGTGGCGGTGGTGGCGATACAGACGCGGGTCGGAGCGACGACGAGCGTTCGTTGTCCAGCGACAGTAGTGGCGGAGGCGTTGGCAACAGGAGCCGGAGCAGGAGCAGGAGTAGCAGCATAATCAGCAACGGCGACAACAACAATGGCAAAAAGGAATCGGTGACGGCCAACGACGGCGACGGTGGCATCATCAGCCCGAGCGGTATGAACGCCGGCTTCAACTTTTTCGAGTCCCCTGCCAACGCGGCCGCCATGCCGTACAACTTGGAAGTGCGCAATGCCGGTGCTGGTGGAGTGTGGACCAAGACCCAACTCCCTAAGGGCGTCAAGTACGGACCGTTTCTAGGCAAGTGGGGACCGAAGCCTGTGGACTCGCGGTTCGCCTGGGAGGTGAGTAAAAACTATGATATAGGAAACTAGGAGACGAGATAAAGAGAGAGAGAAAGAGAGAGAGAGAGAGAGAGAGAGAGGAAAAAAAGACGTTTCTTTTTTTATTATTATTATTGTTTTGATCCCCTTTTTTTATTTTCGCGCTCGCGCTCAAAAGTATATAAAGGTATATATGTATATATACATGTATGTACATACTGGTAAATAACAGTAAACATGGTGACGAGAGGGAATAATCTGTGCAGAGAAAAAAAAAAAAACTGCGATATCTCGGAAACGCGGGTTGCCACCAACGGAAACTCGCCGCCGCCGCAGCCGCGACGGACACAAAAGGTGCGAGGTGAAAGAAAAAACGTCACTTTGACAGTTGTTAGAGGGACGAATCGACGGATATAATGTCGCCGAGGTGTCAGATGACCCCGCAGGGGATCTCCGCGAGATTAGCTTCACACATGCACGATCGATATGCGCGCGTACCTACGAGTAATGTACGTGTAAGATACGTGCGACCGAAATGCTCGTAGGCCGCCCCCGTGTGATCACCTCGACTCCGGGTGAAAGAGAGAGTTTAAGTATAAAAAATTCGATTGTTACTGCCTCGATCCCTTTTAAACTCTGCTATTACCACCTCTCCGTACACGTACATGAACACATAATATGTACTTATATAGGTACCTAATAATAGTAATATATATATATATATATATAAACAGTAATAAATGCGCCATGGAATCTACGAAACGAAATATAACATATAAAGGATGCGGCTGTTTCGACGCCATACAGCATCGGTTACTTTTGTTTATCTGTTGAAATCGAAATGACTAAAAATAAATACAGAGAGAGGGAGAGAAACCGTTTAAGCATTGTTGAATATTGTATTTCTAAGAACAACGCTCTTCCGTAACACGAAAATTTAAACTCGTCGTGCAATCTTGCAATTCCGTTTCGATACGTTCCAATCGCGTGTCTACGAGTTATCGCAGTAGTAAAGTAAGGGTGATTGATGTTCTGCAACGATTCCCAGTGTTTCAGGACGCGCTCGCAGTGTACCATCCTCTGATTTGTTTTCACCACCACACATGGACGGGCACACCGCTGCTTATCACAAACACCGCCCTCGTTCGGTTCATTAAAATTCGTTCGCCCGATCAACCGTGAAATCCGCCACCTATTCGTCGGGCCGACGACGGCTGCGCGCGGTTTACACGGATTGAGCCGTCCGGCGACGAACAACGCATCATAACGGCCCCCGTGCACATAATACGTGCACGCACAATCCGACCGCCAAATGTCCGCGGGATCGGTGGCCGCATTGTGGCCATGCGCCCGCGTCCCTGGTGCCGAGGTGCGAACCCTGATCGAATTTTACGGTCGGTATCATCTGCCCCCGGCGGGCGGTCCCTGGGTGTCCGGACCATCGGCGGCTACCGGTAACGCGCGTTACATTCTGTTCCGCGCGGACGCGCATCGAAAATAAATAACAATGTGCGCGCGATAATCCGCCCCGCCATCGCAGCGGCCCCGAGGAATGTCAACAGATAATTTCTTGATTCTCGTTCGCACCTGTCCGCGCGATACCTTACGTCGTGTGCCTCCTCGCGTAACGCGCACACGCGTTAGACAATAATCATGTGTAACACGTCTTACATAGGCCAGTCTGGAAATCGCGTGTTAAAATATTTACGACATAGAGCTTTCGGCAGTTCGTTATCTACCTCTGAATCAAAGTTCTAATTAAATGACTTCTCGTGTCGTTTTTTAGGCCCCGACAAACGATTCGTTCGGTTCGTTTCACATTGCATGTGAAAAAATACTCGTTTGTTGGGAGTACATTGTAAATCTTTTAGCCTGAATTTGGTTACAACAGTTACTTGCCTCGCGTCCTCGGACGGTACGAGCTAGCGTTACTGAACCCAGGATGGTACCCGTCAGAAATAATCCAACGCCGATGTTGAAAAAGAGTATTTTATTTACACTAAAATTAAAAATTTAAATCTAGCCATAATGATAAAAATGAAAAAGTTAGCTTATATTATAAATACATTTTGATTCGATCATCTAGCAATCAAAAAACTCGTTTTTTCGAATCTTTAATGGTTATTGACATATTTTGTAATTAATAAAACAGATATAAGTTTTTTTTTTTTCGTGGTGGTTATCTGGCTGCTAGGACCATCCCGTCTCATTATCCAAACCATCTATATTAATCGTCGAATCCTTCCAGTTTACTCCTCCTACTAGTCATTTATTCTACATCCCATCTCAACTTTGGTCTTACTAAAGGTTGTTTTCTCGAAAAAAGCTTAAACGATTTTAATTGTTAGGAGGGGGAGGGGGTCGTAAGGCGAGTGTTTTATTTTTGAGGTTTGCGACGTTAAAAAGTTTGAGAAACACCGGTAGGTGTACACGGTGCACTAGACACCCGTTGGACTGCACAAATTAGACATTATACCGTACACACCTCGATACCTACGAATAATCAACGTGTGAGCTCCGCCACCCCCGTTACGCACGCGCGGTCGGTGTTCGTCGCCGAATAATACTTCCAAAACGCGCATGGAATATATCATTTTATCGCGTCATGCGCACCGACGGCGTTCGTCTCACACGCTCACTTGGTCACCCGTTTGCACTTGGGTCTTAGCGGATAATGCACGGCCGCATTGTTACGGTATTTATATTTTGCCTATGTTACACACCCGTGTGCACGTTCATCGAGTGTTATCGTGCATCAACCGTTATCGTTAAATCGAGTGTTTCCAAAAGGATCGTTTCGATGTGACGCGCGAAAACGTACCGGGTGCATTCTTGTCCGTCCACATTCAGCCCGTTTGGTTTTCGCGTCATACTAAACGGTCGTAGGCGCACGGAGCAGTGCCGTATACAGAATTGTTTTTTTTTGAGGGGGGGGGAGTTAGAAAAAATGTAACATTACATTTTTTTGAATTTTGTGTGTTTTTATTATAATTAATAGACAATAATCATACATTAAAACAGTTCCAGGGGAGTTATAACCCCCTAACCCCTCCCTAGATATGCCACTGGCACAGAGGTTACACCAACACAATATGTGTGTGCCGACCACATACGTGTCTCGTGATCAGGGCCGTAGCAACCAAATATTACGCTCAGGGCGCGAAACTTCAAAATGCAGCCTTAAGTATTTTGATACATAAAAAAACACAACTGAATGTTTTTTATAAACACAATATAAATAATTTTTTTCTATAATTACGTAAGCGTTTGTTAATTTTATTTGAATCAATAACTTATTGAAATACAAATATACTCAATAATGAGTTGATTCATAGATATAACAAAATAATGTTTATAAGTTACATATGTATGTTTTTAAATACATGATATTAGTTTTACTTATAAGTAGTAAGTTTTAAGTAGTAGTTAAATTGAAATTTTTATTTTTGTGCCCTCCCAGGAATTGCCTTTGGGGCGTAGGCTCCTCTAGGCCACCCCCCCCCCCCCTTTTGCTACGGCACTGCTCGCGATGACGGCACTCTTCCGCGGGACCCTTCGGAATTCAAATTCCATCAAATCAATCCGTTCTTGCGTACGGATGTTTCGAAACACGTTCGATCATAATTTATAATACACTAACCGGTGTAGTTAGTCGTATATCGTTTTTTTTTTCTTTTGTACTGCGAATATTTCGCATCATTCGTTCCCAAGTGGTATGCACTCGGTCGCGCGCGAAAACACGTGTAAACGTTATTTTCGACTCCGGGGCTCTGCGGGGCGCGTCGTTCCGGTTAAGCTTATTGTTGTTATTTTTTTCTTCCACAAATCAAACGTTCTGGTAAAAAATTGCCGCCGAAAACACAAAACGCTAAACGATTATAATAATCGTTCGTGAGACACCTTGACGGGAGATTCGCGAGAGCTGTCAGGACTCAGGGGAGTGAATTCGAGTTGTACGACTCGCCGGGACGGGAAACAGGACGATGGTTTTTTTTTCGAACAAACGTGATTTTGCCGTCGGTTTACCGGCTACACGAATCCTTCAACTCGTTCGTACCGGAAAATTGTATTCAAAACGTTACTCTTTACTTTTTTTTTTTTTTGCCGTGCGGCACACCCGCGTAGCAGTGAAACGCGTCAACGACTCTGCGGCGATGGGCGGGCTGATGCAACGCGTGCGATATGCACTCCGCAATAATGGTTTTTCATCAATCAAAGCGATCGGCGGCTTATTGCCTCAGCGTCATCTGTTATCAGCATTCACACATCTGTAAAAACCATTCGGAGCGTGTGATGGTATCCGCGGACCCGGAATGATTTCGTGAAAAATCGCCGCAAATATAATACGTTCTATACATACATATGTTTGTGTGTGTGTGTGTGTGTGTGTGTGTGTGTGTGTGTGTGTGTGTGTGCGCGCGCGCATGTGCGTGTGCGTACACGTTATATTAAAATCGCGAGGGATTTTTACCATTTGTGGAGACGACGTGGCACCATTCATCTCAATCATTTCCGCGGAGGAATTCGCGAGCGCGTACAATATCGTACAATACTAGGCCGTCGCATGATTTGTCAGTTAAACGTAACGGAAAAGTCTCGCGCCGACCGAGTCGTGCAGCAGCGTTTTGGTCTCATTCTTTTCCTCGCCGCCCTCACGATCCCTCGGAAGAAAATATCGTTTTAATAATACCGGGCACACGCAGCGGAGTGAGAGAGAGAGAGCATACGAGAGTTCCGTCGGTCGTCGTTTCGCAGTTCCGTACGGACCGTAATGTAGGGTATAAAAGTGCGTTTCTTCACGCTCCCGCAATCAATATCACAGGAGTTTCGATAGTTTTCGCAAGTATCGAAACAAATTATACGGCGCCCATTTATTATTGCATTCTCACCGTTGCGTTAACTATTGAGGAGTATAAAACGGAATAACAAGTAACCAGGTTAAAACGTTAATGATCGAAAAGCGTAATATAATTACGCCTATACTAAATTTAAATCAAAATATTGGAAAACGTCGGCTATCATAAACATAGTGTCGTCGACATGACAAGAACCTAAAATCGATAAATCATGAGATACAAGACGGATATCGTCGTTTTCGTGCACTCTCAAAGAATTTTAAGTCAAAGATGAATCACTTCAGTCCACAATTGTACACAATAGTAATAAACTGTGTTGCACTGAAATTCTGTGTATTTGAACAGATACTATTTTTGTGGGTGTTAAATTTTTGTCCTTTCGTTCCAACGGTTGTTTTTTTTTTTTTAATTTTTGATTTTTCGTTTCCTGACTCACGGTCGTATAATTACATGTGTACATTATACTAAGGACCCATTACTTTCTCTGTTATTATTGTTATTTTATCGTAAGAACATTGGTACACGATTATGTGGTGAAGTCGAGCAAAACGTTCACAAGTCGTTGGTAACTGACCGCAATAATGAGTTAACTGAGTTTTCCTCGGGCCAACAGCGGTCGGTAACCACGCCTTCGTAACCACACGCGAAACGAAGGACTCGGGACTGGCGTCTGGCTAATTGGACAAGACCTCCCGACCAAGCTCCGCCTTTTCAAACTTCACCGGAGCGGAAAAATGATTCGTTTTTCCGTTTCAAGTGGTCATGGAAAAGAGAAAAGTCGGTTTTTTTTCACTTGCTAACCTGACGACCGGAAAAATAGTTCAAGCCGACGACTGCAGAAAAAAAAAAGAGAGAGAGAGAGAAAGAAAGACAGACAGAGTACAACGAGCAATATATTCGGGGTCGGTTGATAATTTAAGTGTCTCATGCCATGTATAGGGAGACCCCCCCAATCAGAGTCCTTATTATGTATATTTCTTTATATTTATAATATATATTTTTATTTTTTTTGCATAATGAAAATTCAACGTAAAAAATATTTTTCTACTTTTCTACCTTCTGAGAAAACAGGTAAAAACCGTCGTCGTATTCAAATCATTATTATTATTATGTTTATAAATTGTTTGCAATAATATATTCTCGAACGAATGCATTGAAATTGTATGCAAAACGTCAAGTGCTCACTAAACCGTGACTTTATGCCAAATCAAAAAAAAAAAAAAAAAAAAGGAAAAAAGACGTTGAACTGTCAAGAATTTATTAGGGGTGGTTTTTTTCATTGCTGCTAAATGCGACTAGCCGTTTCGCGCACGGACCGTTATCTGTACATAACATTATAAGATTATTCCCCTCGGATAGAGGAAAGAACAACAAACTAAAAATAACACAGTACGTGTTTATCATGTTGCCAATTACAAGAAGGGCGGAAAGACAAAAGAGAGGGAATTACATGTTCCTATATATCCTAAACAACTATACATACAAGCGTATGCGCATGTGCGTCGTGTACAGCACGTGACACCCTTAGGCCGATGCGTACAAATTAAACTCCGTTTTTCCATTTATTATTTATGATCGAACGTCGTCTTCGGAATTGTTAGCGTTTCGCGTTCGTTTTTTATTTTCGTTTCTTTTTATTCCCTGAAAACTTTCTTTTTTTTTTTTCATTAATTCCCTCGGCGGTGCGCTCGATGTATCCGTCGCGCGTGTGTACCGCGCACATTTCATGGCGAACTCTTGTAGGACGCGTTTACGTAAAAAGTTTATGACAAGCGAAACTCGCGGTTATTACGAGTACGGTACAATTATCGGGAACCACGTCGGTGCCCGGGTCGCGTTGCGTCTTTCCAGCGGTCGTATCGATTGTCACGCTAGCGTATACACCGCGTTTAGCATGTTCATCAGCGATTACGATAACTAACCGGATGAAAGACGAATAATGATCGATTATTCATAACGTCTAGATCGTCCCATCGCGATCGCACGTGGAACTTTGATCTTGCGCATCGTGCACATCTCACCGGTTCACGGGACGTACCGGGATCACTGTTAATATAAACCATTGTTTCGCCGCGCGCCTTTTGTCCGTGTCGTTGTTGTTTTTTTTAATTTTTTTTTTTTTTTTTTAAGAAAACCCGCAACAGTTTACCGGAGTTTGATTTATTACGGGGTGCCCGCCGATTTTCCGCCCTTCGCACGCACGTTCTCGGAATTATTTAATTTCCCGCATCATTGACACATGTTGTCTGCTGTTTTGTGCGTGCTCGTTGTTAAAAGAAGGGTCGTCGGCGGCGGCGTACACTCGTACAATACAGATAGGAAGAGGGTCGTTTCACTCTCTCCGCCCTCTCTCTCCTCTTCTATCTACACGCGCGTGAATCGTATTGTCATCTCTCCGTACGCGTACGGTGTACGTACATATACGTGTACATAACACACGTGTATTATGTATATATTTATAGGCCGTCAAATATCGCACAAGGGTTAGGAACGAGCGCGCGCGCGCGCGTCAATCCCTATCGCGCATTATCTCTTTCCCCGCGCGTGTTATTGTTTGTCGGGATACGGTCCCGTGAACGTCGAGGGCCATTAACGTCCGGGCGCGAACACGTATAAAACTACTATTATTATTATTATTATTATATTATTGCCGCGTCCTCTACACGATAATATTTTAATAGCAGTAACAACAATAATGAGTATAATCATTACGATATATATCGCGGATAGCAGTCACTGCACGTTGCAGCGGTGGTAGAGGTCAAGACTTCGGTGGTTCCGTCACACGGAGAGCCGTAGCCGGGGCGCGATCGGTGACCATCGGAGAGGGTGTTTAGTCGGTCATGAGCGGAGGGTATGCGCGCGTCCGTCCGCCGCGGATGCGAGTGGCGTTAATGAGTTATTACGGTCGTCTCGTCGCAATAATATACAAAACGTCCAGTGTCAGCTGCTGGACACGATGATATAACACCGTATATTAAACATGTATGTTCGTATATTTATGCGTACGCGCAGCACACCAACACACGGTGATATATGACGCGTACGTTCATGAGCAATATTTGAAATTTGACCGCTGTGCGTGCCAATTAAAACGGATTTTTTTTTTTTCGAAAACGAGCGATAAACACGTCACGCGCGCGCCTTCGTCCATACGAGATCCGTACGTACACGCGCACACGTGTTGGTGAACCCGGCCGTTGCGCGTTTAAACAAATTTCCTCAAATGACGTTTGCGTCCTTGTGTTTCGCGTGACGAAATTATTACGATCCTAAACGTCGATTTCCCCGCCGTCACATCGGTTCATTGCCAACGTCCTGCCGCGACACGATTCGATAAACCAATATGTACGGGGCAACCGTTCGACTATAACGTCACCGTTTTTCGTACTACGTTCGTGTATCGGTACATTTGCACAGAGTCAACCGTTAAGGATCATAACATCGATAACGAGAATCGGACGAAAAAACAATTGCTATACCGAACATTACAAAAACAGCAATTCTGTTCATCATCTGTAGAACCGCCGGGACAAAGAAATCCCTTCGTGTTGACGAAAGTTGAACTTATAGACGTTCGAAGTGTTTACGTTCTAGTTTATTTTTCTCGGCTTCACTGTATAGTGCTCCAATGGAACGGATAAGAAACTCACGTAGACTTACATATAATTACAACGAACGATAATACGAAAATGAAAATGTTACTGAATAATGTCACACGCTTTCGTTCCTGCTATCAACAAAATAATAATAATAATATTATAATACGTAGTAGTGTACACTTTGACGTTGCATTTTATATTATAATTATTATTACTGTACGTAAAGACAATTTTTTTTATCCGGTTAAATAATACATATACCTTTATGGGTAGAACTTGTACACCTAATACCGCAAACGCGATGCTTTATTGACCGTGACCTACGCACGTGTGTGCGCTGTACTCGAGTACCCCTCTGCCGTACGGGGACAGAGTTTAATTACCGTGAATGAATAAAATAACCGAAATTAATTTTACTCTCTAAAATAAAAGCCAATAATACGCACATTTTTACCCGTATGTTACTTCGCAATTTGTTTATTTCAATGATTTTAAATGTCGTGCATTGGAATATTGCACGTTTTTCGATTGTTACGATGTTTTATTCCGTCGGTGAATCTGATTTCGCTTGTGCTCCTGTATAAGTTCAGTTTACAAACCAGCAGTTCGTTCTCATCACATTTCGAAATGCCCAGTTTATTTCGCGATATCTGCATACAACTGTACTGTGCCGAAAATCGTAGTTTCGAATAAAAGTTCAGGTTATAATATTATCATGTTGACATCGAGAAAAAGCAAACGTCACAGCGCATTTCTCGTCAATATCGATTGCCGACAAGCTTTCGCAATGCCTTTGTAAAAGAATTGCGTAATAACTTACGCATCTGCGTGCTATAGTGCATATAAATGTTTGTTTCTTTTTTTTTTTTTACCTTTCAAACAACAGTGGTCAACGGTTGTGATGTTTACAACATATTGTGTACTATCACTGTTTCATAATAACGTTTTACGAATAAATTGTTTCATACATTTGTAAGCACGGTATAATATTTTACGATACGTTATACTCCGCATAGTATTTTATCGATCGCATAGCACTCGTGTAGGGTTGACGAACCACGGCGATGTCTCCGCGGTCGATGCGAAACCCGTTGTTTCTTATGGCGATTTGCAGATGGCGGGCGGCGGAAGGGTATCTCGGGGGTGGAGGCAAAAGAATCGTCGAACAAACGCGGTCGACTGGGTGGGGAACAGGTAAAGGTTTGATCTCTGGGCGAACACTGTATTTCGCCGCGCGCAATGCAAACACAAAAGTCATATTGTAACCGTTGCGGTTGTGTACGCAGTACGTGTGTTATATGTATAGCGCGGTGTGTATGTATGTGTGTGTGTGTGTAGATGTGTATTTACGGACGCGAACAGAATTGGTATATACGACGCAATTATTCACAAGCAGCTTTTCGATAAAACGGTAAACATTATGCTGTCGGATGCCTGCAGCAGGACCGAATCAGCCGGGCTCGGGGGAAAGCGCGGCGGTTCTGCGGCGATGACGAAGGGACGAGGGCCGGACGGAAGGGATAGGTTTTGGGCGCCGTGCAGAGAGATTTTATGTGTATATATATATATAAAACGCACAGACAGAGGTCGTTTAAAAATTCATCAGCTACCCTGTGCAAACAGCCGCGGGAGGATCGTCCGATATTATAAATGTAGTGCCCCCCTCCTCACATCTGAAGTTCCACCGATTCGCGGCGTGTACGGTATACATGTAGATTACATTCGTTACGGTTCTTGCAGTGCGCCGTGGCGGTCTTCAGCGTTTTCCTTCCATAGGTCAACAAAAAAAATTTTTTTTTTTTTAATTATTTATACAATCATCATTTTTGTATCAATGTAATTTAGAAGTCCACAATATATACATTATGTGTGTTTTATTTTCGATTGAAATAAATAACGTGATTTCACTAAAAAAAATCTAAGAATCATCCATCAGCAGCCGAAACGCATATGCGCGTGTAAAGTTTTTCTTACAACGATTTTTTCACGAAAAATATTCCGCTCCCGCGTATTATTATACATATAATGTTTTATTTGTGTGTGCGTGTGGACGGATCATCGGACATCTGCCGACGGGCGGCTACCGAATATATAATAATATAGATGTCCGCTATTGTGTTTGACATTCGGGTGAGAAACGGCAGTGGTGAGGTGTCAATAGGACGCGTATTATGTTTATCGCCCCAATATACAATAATAATATCGTATCAGTGTACACGAAGTGACGCAGTATGCAGTTTTACGCACACACACATACGTTTTTACAATATCATGTTTTTAGTACGACGTTTTGAGTTTTTTTTTTTTTATTTTTTTTTTTTTTTTTTATATCGGTTAAGTTCACGTATCGATCAAGTCTGTGAATGCAGTTATAATTGCGTGCGAGAATAAGGATAAAAAAAAATTACAAAAAAAAAAAAAACAAGACCTATGCAAATTTTGAAAATTTAAACAAGCCGTCGTTTTGACTGATCACTTAAAACACACGCTCGCTCCGCCCTTATCGCAAACGTAATGCACTTATTGTGTTATATTATGCAAAAGGCGTACCAGTACAATGGAACGCGTAATAACATTATCAGTACGATTAAATGATTTTTATTATAATAGTGTCGCGAGCGCCCGCGCCCAAGTGGCTACCTACTCGTGAACCGTCGAACGTAACGTGCAGAACACCGTCCATATTTGACATCCAAACACCGGTGGCACTCGAAACGGCTGCGATCGGCGCTGATTATATTCTTTATTATTATTTTTCATTTGATTTCCGTAATGGCGCCCATTAGCGTGTTTAACCATCTATTTAAATCGTTATTAATCGTCCCGGATCAAATCAAACGCGTAACCGTCGTTTGAATAGGTTTCCCCGTCGCAACGAAGGAACGAATGTTTTCCGAAACGGGTTTTTAACGAAATGCCTATTGATCGCAACGGAAACAGAAAAATAAAAAAAAAATAAAATAAAAACCCGTGCGTGAAACTTGTTCACAAGTTATACGATCGCGTTTTCGATCGCCTATAACGAGTTCGAAATGAAAACAATACGTTTTCGAGTTTGAATATTTATTCACGAAGAGTACAAGCCGTTACGCCTTCTCGCGGTTTCACGCGCAACGGAAACGGTCGGGCGATTTATTCGAGACAAACAGCCGTGTTCTTGAACGTGAACCGATTATGTTGTCCGCAGATATTGGATAAATCGAATAATACGTAATGAATATATTGCGCCTCGACGCATTCGGTTACCACCACTAGTCGTTAACACGTGCCCGGCGGTTGCCGTCTCCAGCGCCTTAGTTTTCGAACCGCAATGCAAATTGAACGTTCCCCGTCTCGTAAACAATCCGAGTTCCGACTTTTATCGTCTCCTCGACTCTTACTAATTGCGAAGTGCGCACGGAAAAAAGGTCCTTCAAATGTGTCACGTTTAATTAATAAGACCCCTCATCCGGGTCCGCGTATCCGGCGATCTTTTTCGGTGCGATCATCAATTAACTCGCAAAGGGTTCATCTTTTTCTTGGGAGAAGGGTGTGAAACCTCGGTTTCTCCTTTATACGATTCTTTTCAGCTCCCGTTGAGGGTGATTTATGTCTGGTTGTGAATTAGAGACAGAGAGGGAAGACCTAACGACCACGGATTTCGTACATTTAATGGCCAAGTTGTCCTAAAGCTCGTGTAATTAATTACGATCTCCGACCGAAGAGAACGGGGAGAGCAGAGGAGAGATGTTTTAAAGCGACCTCATACAGCCTGCTGACACTTCTCCGCTCATCTAAAGAGCCGAACGTAATAATCTAAAACATCATTTACGATTTATGTCCACAGGTCCGTGTTGCTGGATACTCGGGATATTTGGACGGCACGATCGAAATTTATAACTGGCTGAAATTCATCCGGTCGACCAACGACAGCAGTAGACAAAACGTTCGGGCGTTTTTACTGGCCGGTCAGGTAAACATTGTTTTCACGACGATACAATAACGGTGTTCGGTAGTTAAATGTTTTTTATTTATTTAAACGTACAGATATTTTACGAATTAACACACACGGTCAGAGCTTCCGAAGAACTACTATTGGGCAAGAGAGAGCCGTTAAACTTAGATGCGGCATTCGGAGAACTAATGGCCACGTCAGAGGATCGAAGTGAAAGGGATTCAGGTAAATCAAACGCGACGATAAATGATATCCTGCGAAAAATCAATAGGATTTCAAGGTTTCCGTTAGAAACGTAAAAGTTCGACTAACCCTTTGTTCCGGTTATCCGAGTACGGAAAATATAAAAGTGTTCCGTGATTTTCCCGGACCGCACCCCATCATCGCTTTCAAACGTCACAGTTAAAACGTCACTGTACATTTTATGTACGACACACGTGTCTCTCGATCCGAATCCAGTTCGCATTGTCGACGTTGTGTCGCGCGTGTACAGCCGATCTGTTTAATATTCATCAGGACGCGAAAATCCGCACCCTCTCACGTCTTTTAATCTCAACGCGTCAAGCTCGTATCTGTGTTTTCTATAGCATAATAGCGCTTATTATACGTACGCGGACGGAGACCGTCGCGGTGGTGCGTACAGCGACGGAGCAAATCCCGACAACGGTCGTCGCCGAATAATTAATTCACAATTAATCGTACCGTCGCGTCACGGTCACATTTTCCACGCGCGACACGCGCACAATGATTTGGTTTTATGATTTTATTTTATTTTTTTTTTATTTATTTTTTTTTTTATCGCAGTCGTTTAAGCGTCGGGCGGATCACCGCAATATATATATATATATATATATATATGTAATGTACAAAAACAACTTTATTATAACGGGGGCATGGCGAAAAAAAAATAAATAAAAAAAATAATCGGAATTCGCACAGACGCACGCGGCGCTCAGCACCTCCCCGCACGGGGATCGCGTGGACAAAGCGGGGCGATAGAAGGGGTGGTGTTGCAGTGGTCTTCGGGGCTAATACGACGTGTTTAAAGTCCTTCTCCCCGCCGTCGACTGATAATAGAGCTGTTCAAACACACGTACACACTCCGTACACATTGTACACAGAGTAAAGGGGTACGCACTTTCCACCCCCTGCGCCGTACGTACCCCGGATCGGGTCCTACGGCGCGCACCGTTAATGATCTGTACGCATGTCCGTTGCATTGTACAATATTTGTCATTTCGCGTCCGCTGGCCGCTTTATTGCACACGCCAACGTGTGTATAATACGTACATATGTACGGAACCCCTCCCGAATGTCGCCGCGCATTAGGGTCGTTTCTATTCATTATTATGAATCATATTTCTGGGCGGTTTATATCATAACTCACCTTCATTCACTACTCACTCTCTCTCTCTCACTCGCTCATTCTATTTCTGTTTTTTTTTTTGCCCCCGCACACCGTCCGTGCTCACACATCCGACGACGGAGAACAATAACACACCGTAACCCACCGTGCAGCCGACGCGCGACAAACGCCGCTAGATTATCTCCGTGTGCGCGTATATATATATATACACGTACATATTATATACGTGTGTATGTATATAACTTTAATCGCGTCCGACATAATAATAATAGAGATGTCGGCGGTGGCGGCGGTAGCGGTATATGGCGACGACGAGGGGCACCGAAAACAACCGGGGAACGAGTATAAAAGAAAATTAGGGTAGATAATTTGTCTTCCGCCTGTACGAGTAATAAAGACCTAATAGCTTTGAATTGATTAAACGGGATTTTTTTCTCCCACCCCGTACCGCAAAACCCGATACTTGTGTACGGCGAGTACGCGAATACACACGGGGTCCATTATGCACGCCGACCGAACAACACCGGTACCGCGGCGTTGGTGTTACACGAAAAGACTTACGGATTTCCCAAAAACGGTCTAACCCGTTAGTGTGTACGCGTTTGAAACAAACACAATACGATCGTGGTGGAGTGTAAATGTTTATTCAAAAAAAAAAAAAAAACACACGCGAACAAGGCAATAATCGTAAAACAATCATAATATAAGGAAACGTTATTGGATTTCGAGCGCGAACAAAATAAAAATATAACGATAAGCGCGTACAAGACATCTCCAGTATCGATTACTCGGTGGTAACTACTCGACGATATCGTATAGCAACAGCAGCAGCGTGTTACGCCATCATCACGTGTTGTAATGGTAATATTATATTGACCACGAGACCGTAAGTGTCGGTACTTAACGCCGGCAATCGAACGCTTATGTTGTTACTCTCGTTTCGGTGTATAACATTATATTTATTTTTTTATTTTTTTTTATACCGTAAACATCGTACACGACAATCGGACGATAAGAACGGTTATTATTGTTTTCGGTTCGAGTCGTTGCGCGCGTTGCAATCGTAGGCGGACGCGGCCAAGACGTTGTTTTTAAGCGCGTAAGCAACAATCGCTGTCCCGAATGCGTGGCGTGAGTCACGTTTCCTCGAAACAATAATTATTATACAATAATATTACAATCCCGAGTGAAAATGTGCGAAATCCACACGCGGCCCCCGAACGATCGTAAACATATCACGGCCAAGCGCCGCCGGAGCCGGAGCCCCCCCCCCCCCCTTGGCCGGGACGAACGCGACCGGGCTGAGCTGAATAAAAATTACTATACGAGGGTGTTTTTAATTAGCGCGATTACTATTCGCGAGCGCGCGACACTTCCGGAGAAGACCGTTAGTTACATCTGATGCAAATATTAATTAAATACTTCTCGCCTTCCGCGTGTCAGTCACGAGCGTATCGTACTGTCGTCGTTATCATAACAACGGCGGCTGAGAAGACTTTGCAGTCGTAAAAACTAGCGTACTCGATGATGTCGGTCGCACGTTAATTTTACTGCGCGCTCGCGAGAGAGAGAGAGAGAGAGAGACCGACGGCTGGAAACTTCGCAAAGTTTTTCGTCGCTATTCTATATTACTGGGTTGCCTGCGGTGTTTGTTCATTCACGGTAGTAGCATGGTAAACCTCACGAACGGTTTCGAGTCCGATTGAAATCTGCATTTTTTTTTTTTTAATAACGTTGACACGAGACCACGATGTCACGCGATTGCCCTAACCGGTTCGTGCGCGCGCGCAGATGTTATAACTTTTGACTTGTGCATGGGTCACGCAAGATTTTTCGATTCAAATCGGAATTGGGGACGGCGCACGGCGCATAAATGGCTCACGTGTCCCGTGAAAAAACGCGATTGTTCTACGTATCGCGTTCACTGGCCAAATATAACGACCGCTGTGCAATCATTACCCCCGTTCTCAGGCCCCGAAACAAAACAACAAAACCCTTGCTTAAGGAGTTTTGCGCGCGTTCGTCCGCCGATACACGTCCTCGACGTGGTCCATTGACGTGCACGCCGGACCGGATGAATAATCTAGTGCACTTCTAGCGAGATCTACGAATTTCATTATCCCCCGACGGATTGCGATCGTGCAACCCCACGTTTTTTAACGGTTTTCACATGACCGGAAGAGATTCAAACTCCCACTTCCTGGTGCGAGTCACAGACACCTGGTCGGACGCTTGCCCCCGACAATCAGTGTGACTTAACCCCCATTTGTTGTTATTATTATTTATTCTATATTCCGAGTAACTGTACGCCGCCACGCACATGTACAGTGCAGTTGTCATGGGCACGTCGTGTAGTACACTTATTATGCATGCGCGCGATCGTTCGCCCGTTCGCGTCGAGGAGCGGCGGACCGGTTGTTCAGACGTTGTTGTGTTTTTTTTTTCACGCGTACGACAGTAACGCACGTCGTCGAAAAAAACAGAAAACGACGTCGGTTAAAGGATATAAAAAAAAAAAAAAAGAAAAAAAAAATAATGAAATAAAAATATTACTGGCGCGTCGATATCGTATATACTTGTATATGCGTTTTGACGTTTTGTCGTCGAAATGTCTACGCATATTTATCGTTTCGCAACATCGCTCATTAAGGTCCGTCCCCAACCGTGCACGTTATTCTTCCGAACCAGTTGTCTGGCGTTTGTCTTGCATCAGCGAACCCGTAGCCGCGGGGGGACTAAGGGGTAGCTCGTCTGCATGCTTACGCTCACTCGCTGGTCCACCACCATGTCGTCCAGGTTGTTTCTCACGCAAATCACCGGAGTCTGTCCGTTCACAAAAGAACGTACGGTAACGCGCCTCTGCAATTAGTCCATCTGTGGTCCGTTACAGACTTATGCGGAAACACAGGAAGCAGGTGGCTGCGCAGGATAATAATAAAACACCGTGTTCCGATAAAATACGTAAGCCTATTACGAATAACGTCTACATAGTCGGTTTCTCGTACCGACGTCGAAGCTTTTGACTTTCAGCGAACTTCGTGCGTATTTTTTTTTTTTTTTTTTTTTTAACGTACCTCGGGGTGACAAAAGCATATGTTCGGGTGCGAGGGTCACCGAAAAGGGGTTTGGTCGTGTGAACTCAAACGAAAACCGAGTATTAGTGGGCGTATATTCGATTACACGCGTCAAACGTCCCCTTTACACACGGTTCTACAGCTTTAATAGTTTTTGCGAACAGTACGAGTTTTTTATTGGAATAGATTCGCGCGGCACAACGTTGCGGATTTATGATTTTTGAGAATTTTTTTAACTATTCTTATACGCCATCTTGTTAACTTTTCGAAAACGGTCACACCGTCACGCTTTACGAACTCGCACCGATCGTTCCTGCATACCTATCCGCATCACGACCGTGTGTTTATCGCGCACCGATCGTCATCATAACCGTTGCAACACCGTGGTACCGTCGGTTACAGTTTTTCGGTTACAGTCTCGCCGCATGATCTCTTAACAGGTGCTGCGGGCAAAAACGTCGGTTGGAAATCCTGATCGCACCTGACGCGCGCGTCCGTTCCGATGAGATAGCATTTCGAATTGTACCTACGCGCATAATACGCCGAGCCACCCTACCCGCGGCCTTACCACCGTGAATTAATTATGACGCCGGCACCGCAACTGAATTACACGGTTGGTCGTAATACGTGCACACGCATAAAACACGATATCATTATTATTATTATTGCGCGGCGCCGCAGTACCCCTCTGTTTGGTTTCCGTTCCGGAAGGTAGCTTTCATCCCTCGAATTACGGACGGACCGCGCGCGGATAGCCAATGGCACGAGGGGGTACACGAGTAACGTACATAATACCTGCCGCACGTCCACGCGTAGAGGCTACGATATATTATATGTTCACTTACCTTTCGCGCCTGACCCGCAATCGGTCGTTTGCACCTCACGATCAGAGTGGTGTTTTTTTTTTTTTTTTACGCTGTACTGACCGTGGCGTTTCGTTGTTTCAGTCGTCGCGTCGCAGAACTCGTTGGGTTCCATCGACGGGGACGGGGACGTGGACGTGGATGCCGAGGAACCGGACGAGGACGACCAAAACCGATGTATCCAGTGCGAGAAGTGCTTCCCCGACATTGAACAGTAAGTTTTCCGTTATCGGTTTGTTCGATAGCTGCTCGTTCCCGAGAACAACCCGCCAAAGTGTGTAATCCGCTAACCGCCCGACGCTGTTAATTTTCCTCCCCTGGCCGCCGACGTGCGTACGTAATACGTATATGGTTTTTATTGTAAATGATACATTTATATCTGATCAGCAGACAACAAAGTTTATCCGATGTCGGGAGGGTGCTTTAAGTGCTTAAACGTGTTACGGCGGTCACGGTCCGGAGACCGCCCGCCGGTCCGGCACTTCATTTTTCAAGACGCCCTTTTTTTCACTCACTCTCTCTCTCTCTCTCTCTCTCATCCGACAATCATTGCACCCGCCCGCGAGAAAGACTACTATACGTGACCGATAACGGCAATAAAAACGTTACGTTCATCGATTTTCCCGACGGCGGGCGCGCGCGCCGAGCTTCGTACGTACGGCGTATAGGTGTCGAAGACCGCCCGGGAAGCGCAGGTGCGCGTCCCGTCCCGGTAAGAGGGATGGAACGATAGGAATGAGAGAGAGAAAAAAAAAAAATAAAAATACGAGAAAAGAGTTAAAAATTACTCGTCGTACGTAATCATTAGGTGTCGCGTCGCGGCGGTTGACATCGTCGTTTTCTAACAGCCTTTCGGCACGATCGTCGTTCGAGCGTGTGCAACAATCGAACGCGGTTAATAGTCGCCGAGCACACAATGCGTCGGCAGGGGTCGGGGGCGGGTGTCGGACCCTCGAGAGCGGTAGAACGTTCGTATTGTTTATTTGTTTTATTCGATAACCGTGAAAACGTGCAGGTTGGACGATCACTTGGTGTCCGGGCATCACTACAAGGCCAACCAGTACGGGTGCGAGTTGTGCCCGCAAGCGTACAGCTGGAAACCGTGTCTGATCAGGCACTTGGCGCTCGCGCACAGCCGGAAGTTCACGTGCGAGACGTGCTCGAAGGTGTTCAGCGACCCCAGTAACCTGCAGAGGCACATCAGGACCAACCACGCGGGGGCCCGGTCGCACGCGTGCTCCGAATGCGGCAAGACGTTCGCCACGTCCAGCGGGCTCAAGCAGCACACGCACATCCACTCCAGCGTGAAACCGTTCCAGTGCGAGGTCTGCTTCAAGGTGCGTATCGGTTGCAGCACGGGGTGGCGACGGTGCCGTTCGCTCTCCCCCCCCCCCCCCCCTACAGAATCACCGCGAATACTATCTACACGGGGTCGGAAACTGGGGAGGGATGAAAATAATCGGTAGCCGTCCGGCGACGCGTCGAACGTGTCGTTATCGGCGCACCGTGTCCCGCGAGTTATTTACGCCCGTCGACCCTCCCACCCCGATCGTCGGGCGGTCTTACGTGCGCGCGTGCCGAACGTCGCGCGTGACCGACGTGTCCCGTTTCCGCAATGATAGGCCGTAGATGGCGGCCGCGCAATCGGTGCGCTTTGGACGGTGTCACGTAGACGGAGGCGCAGCTCCGATACGCGGATTATCGCGAACGCAATACGTGCGCGATGAACGACTACAATGATGCATATTGTCTACGGGGCCGATTCGCGTTCGGTCGACGATAATAACGTTTTTAATATAAGAACATAACGAGAGTACCTGTAACGCGTTGCCGCCATCTCCGTTTATCACACTCCCTCCCACTTACTCCCGCTGAATCGCTCAATCACTCTCTCTCACTCTCTCACTCTCTCGCTCGCTCGATCCGTATGACGGTATCCCTCTCTATTCGCTATTTGTTCGACGCGACATTATTCGGTTCCGAGACAATCGACGTGGTTGTTTTTGTTGTCACCGTTCGCTCCTATCTGACCGCAGTGTTCTCTCGTTGCAGGCCTACACTCAGTTCTCGAACCTGTGCCGTCACAAGAGGATGCACGCCGACTGCCGCATGCAAGTCAAGTGCGATCGTTGCGACCAGTCGTTCAGCACGGGCACGTCGTTGTCCAAACACAAGCGGTTCTGTGAGTCCAACTCGTTGCCCACGTCCAGCAGTTGCGGCGCGCCCGTCGCGCCGAACATGTCGCAGCAGCACCACCACCACCAGCAGCAGCAGCAGCAGCAGCAGCAGCAGCAGCAATCGTCACCGTTCTCCGTGTACCCCAGGTTCCACCCGTACCCACCGCATCCGCTCGTCCACCCGCTATACTTCCCGCCAGCCAACGGGTCGCTGCCGCTGCCGCTGTTCCACGGGCCGTTCGCCGCGCTCGGCCAGTTCGTGCCCAAGCTGAACATGGACATGCTGTCCATGTCCGCCGGTGGCGGTAGCATGTACGAGATGAACCGGCACAAGCAGGCCGGTGATTCAGAGGAGCACAACGAGACGCCGGCCAAGAAGACGTCGACGGACGCGGACCGCGGCGCGTTGCAGAAGACGCCGCCGTCGTCCGTGCCGATGGGCTCGAGCAAGACGTCGCCGCTGGTCGGCGAGGAGGCGTCGTCCAACCAGCGGCCGTCGCCGGCCCGGCCCAACGTGACCACGTACCCCGACCCGAAGGTGATCAAGCACGAGCGGCCGGCCGCGGACGGCGAGTGCACCGGGCCGTGCGACCTGTCCGTCGGCACGGACATCGGCGTCAAGGAGCGCGCCGCCGACGAGGACACCGGGGACAACGGCAGCAGCAGCCCGAAGCGTCGGCGGGCGCATACGCCCGCGGCCGCGGCGGACAGGTGCGATCAGCCGCTGGACCTATCGGTGACGTGCAAGGACGAGCGCTGGAAATGCCCGCCCGCCAACGGCACCGGTGCCGACGCCGAGCCGACGGTACCCCGGTTCACGGACAGCCCACCGCTGCTTCCGCCGCCGCTGTCGTCGTCGTCGTCGTCATTCAAAGAGGACCCGCCGTCCGGTCGGGAGTCGCGCCGCAAGTGGTCTTCGCCGTCCGCGCTGCCACCGCCGTCCTCGCCGTACTCGGTCAGCAACCTGATGGCGCAGCCTAAGCCGCTGTACCTGGACTCGATGTACTCGGCCGCGACACTGTCCAACTTCGCGGCGGCCACGGCCGACGGCCAAGGGCTCATGCAGACGCACCAGACGTTCGGCCAAGCAGCAGCGGCGGCCGCAGCGGCTGCCGCGGCCGCGGCCGCTGCGTCCCGACCGTTCTCGTTCATGATGTCCAACCCGTCGCCGGCCATCGAACACTTTCTGCGGCACTCCTCGCCCATGCCCAACTACCCGAAAGCGTACCAAGACATGATGCACCAGCAGCATCAGCACCAGCAGCACCAGCAGCAGCAGCAGCACCAGCACCACCAGCAGCAGCAGCAGCAGCAGCACCACCACCATCAGCAGCAGCAGCAGACGGGCGGAGGCGGCGCGGTCAAGTCCAAGGACCGGTACGCGTGCAAATACTGCGGCAAAGTGTTCCCGCGCAGCGCCAACCTGACGCGGCACGTGCGCACGCACACGGGCGAACAGCCGTACCGGTGCGCGCACTGCGAACGCTCGTTCAGCATCTCGTCCAACTTGCAGCGGCACGTGCGCAACATACACCGGCAGGAGCGAAACTTCAAGTGCGGCCTGTGCAACCGGCGGTTCTCGCAGCAGACCAACCTGGACCGGCACGTGAAGAAGCACGAGGCGGACGACGGTACCGCGGTGGGCACGGTCACCAGCAGCTCGGCCAGCAGCGTGGACGAGAAGGAGGACCCTCGGCTGTTCGAGATCCGCAGCTTCATGAAGAAGGTGACGGACACGTCGGCCGCCTCGGCCGCCGTGGCCGCTGCGGCCGAGATGCGCAACAATAACATCGACCCTTGTCTGCCAGACGACGGGTTGTACGCGGCCGCGCACTTATGACCCGCAGCCCCGCCGCTCTACCTGAACTGGGCCCGTTGACGTTCGCGTAACGTAGCCGAAGTAGTTTATACGATCATCATCGTCTTATTTTGTCCGTTCCTCCATCGCCTCTCCCCACATACCCACACACATTCACACGCGTACACGCACCGATCGATCCTCGTTTATTGCACTCTCACAGGATCCCGTCGTTTTTCCTTCGTCTCAATATCTCCTCTCTCTCTCTCTCTCTCTCTCTCTCTCTCTCTCTCTCACTCAATCACTCTCTCTCTCCGTTCGGAAATCCGACGTCGTTATCGATGATCCGCAATTAACGATTCGCTGCCGCCGCTGTTTAGCCGCTGTTTTACGATGCCTTCTTGTACACATAGATTATGTATATTATTGATATTTTTCGCTCGCACCAAAGTAGACATATTATTATTATTATTATTTTTATTGATACATTTTTAGAACATTTGTCTAGAATGGTTTTTTTTTTTTTTACTATTTTACATATTAATCTTTATACATAAATTTATATATAAATACGTTGTATTTTATTTTAGTCTGTAACATTGTAAAATTTTACTCAATTATTATATAATCTTGTGATAAAAATTCCTAGGTTTTCTTAATATTAGTGGATACGTACCAGTGTAAATTTGTTTTGTTATTATTATTATTATTATAATTTTTTTTTTTTTAATTAAGACCAAATATCACGTTAATTAGTCATCACAACGATTGTGTATAGTTAATCTATTTAATAATATCTTCTCCGATACAAAATTAGTATGTGTTAAAAAAAAACTATCATATTCTTTAAGTATTATTTGTACTCATGTATCACGTGGATTATGGATGTATACAATATTATATTATATTAATATGTACAACGTATACAATTTAATATTAAACATTACCAAACGTACGCTATTATATGTAAGTTAATGATCCCAAAAAAAAAAAAATTTATATATATATATATATATATATATATATATATATAACCCATTTTTTGGTGTTAGGTGCGCCGTAAACCTGTCTACGTTTCTGTTATTACGTCTTTTAATATTAATTTAACTTAATTTATTAATAACACTTTTATTTATTTTGCTAAAAATTAATGTTAAATTGAATTTATATTTAAGAATGTTTTTTCGAAATAAATCATTATCATATTACCCTCAATAAGATCGCTTGTTATTTCCTTGTTCGGTACAAATCACCGATTTATGTGTGTGTGTGTGTTTACATATAAAAAAATCATTGTTCATAACATTTATATCACTGGTGTTAAATTGTCCGTTATCGTACCGTTTTCTATTGAAGACGCGTACGTTTATGATCGAAAAACAAAATAATAATAATAATAATAATAGTAGTAGTTCTTGACAATAATACAAAAAAACAAAATGAAACGGTTCATTCGCGATCGACGACCGAACTGTATACTCGTAAGCATAATATTATGTTTTCTGATTCGTACACGCCGATAACGCGTTGATATAGGAAGACGTTGCGCGCACTTACAACGACAAACAGCACATCCGTGGTGTGCTGTAATCCGTTTTATTTGTTTATTTTTTTTTCCGTTTTTAACGTTTCGGCTTGAACTCGTTTCTGGATTGTTATCGGTAAAACCGTGATCAGAACAATGTTCAACAAAAAACGTTCCGTTGTCATAGGTCTTGACGTCATTACGTGACACCACCGCACAGTGCTGTTGTTCGGAACGAGTCGGCGACGCGGCACAGCGTGTGCACCGTCGTGGCGTGGCAAAGAGTCGAAACAAACAAACGAAAAACGATTTTCGCGAGAAGCGTCTCCGTGCGAATCGTTGTCGTTCGCTCGCGTACACCGCGCGGCCGACCCGTGTTGGATATCGCGAAACCGCACGGAGGTGTGCGAACAACGCACGAACAACATTATCGCAATCGCGTACGAAATAGTTTAAAAATTCACTCGTACGCTTTTTATATTCCGGTAAAGATTGAGCACGTACATCTTGTTCGGTCGGAACACGGAACGCTATAAAATACGGGTCGTTTCCGATCGGGTACGTTTCGTTCGCGCGGTCGATATTTTCGACGTTCTGATCTGGTCGAGCTTACGGAAACGAATGCCCGGAAGGATCGACGAGGCCGCCGTCACCGGATCACAAGATGATCACCGAAAACCTAACGAACTTTCGGCTATCGCTATTT
The DNA here is from genome assembly GCF_003268045.1 of Sipha flava. Taxonomy (NCBI): domain Eukaryota; kingdom Metazoa; phylum Arthropoda; class Insecta; order Hemiptera; family Aphididae; genus Sipha; species Sipha flava. The sequence continues at coordinate 1,262,153 of NW_020271727.1, forward strand.
TTCTTTTCTTCGTTAACGGACAGTCTGTTGTGCCACGTGCGCATCGAAACACCGGGACGTACAAAAATTGTACGAATCCAATAACACGGGACGGAAGCCATCCCTAGTGATAGAACATAATAAACCTCTGTGACGAAATAGCGTTTAGCCACACCGTATAGGCACTCCGAACGTTTATCGTACAGCTTTATCGTTTATATAAATGTACGGCAATTGTTGTTAAATTGTATTTTATCTTGAAGTTGTTGCGAAAACCATTTCTAGAATATTTTAAACGTTTTAAAGATAAGACGAAATACGTATGTACATCAAATCATTTTGTACCGTAAAACGGGACTGCTTAAATAATACATATGAGTAGGAAAATTACGTAATCGTGTTTTCCTATTTCGCCTGTAACTAACGAGAAAATGTCATATTTTATTCATTTTTATTAATAGGATCGCTTGTACTTAAAAATATCACAAAATTGATTACCAAAGTCTCCAAGCATTTATTAATACGTAATGTAATTATTATTTTGTTTATTGAAAAATGTATTTTCGGTCAGTTAGTCTTAAAAAATTTTGAACAATAGCTCTTACACCATCATCAGGGCATTACACGATTACTTCATCGTTTTAAAGCGAAATAGATTTGTTAAAACATAATAATTTTAAACATAAGACAATATGATAATATTTTTTTTTTTACATGAATTCCAAAATTTTAATGCATTATCAATGAGAATTTTTATTTTATCTACTGTCGTATGGATCAAACTATTTGAAGTGCAATCGTAGTAAGTTATTTTTAAAAATAATAATCACTGATCCGTGGATAGATAAATTTGATCGCATTGTTTTTTTATACAACTATAAACAGTATATTCACTATTGTAGTATATAGTCCGTTGTTAATCTAATAGATACGTCAACTACTGTAGCATTACGTAAAACTTACACAACACAATAGTCATGGATAGTATGATATCTAACTTCGAACAATAACTATCTCAGTAACACAAGCAGTACTCTTAGTATACGAGTCTTAATTACAACAATGAATTAAGAAATTAAAATCACGAGCCGATTATCATTACAATCAATGCGTGTAACGTGAACGGTCGAAGATCCTTTTCGTAGTGGATAGAATTAATGTAATAGAAATCGACAAGTTTTCAGTTAATAATGGTAGTAGATATAAGAATATATAATAGACAAGGATGGGCAAGTTGTGAATAAGAATAGATATAAGTTGATGTTAACAAAAAAATCAGATTAATTTCTTAACGATTCGGGGAAGTTAAAAGTTAATTAAAACGACAAGTAAAAATATTTAAGTATTTTGGATAAGTTTACAGACCGTTTCTATATCCAGGGGGGTGAGTATTATAAATAATTATTGATTGATTTCTTAATGATATGAATTACAAATATTTATAGGAAAAGGCGTCATAGTAAATTAATATCATTTAAAATTTATAATCGATTTATTTGATCAATATAACATTAAATTTTTAAATTAAATGTTTAAATGTTTAAACAAAAATAAATGTTTAAATCTTTTAATCATCATGTTAAATTTTAACATGATGATTAAAAGAATATAAATGAATACGCTTTATACTACATGTACGTTTATATTTAACAGTTATAGTATAACATTTGCATGTATTAGTTTTCAAAAAGTATATTACTAAAAATTAATTTCTTACTAATATTATTTTACTTACTACTTTTTTGTAAAATATAATTTTAAAATCTAAAATCAACCGATAGATATATGTACAAGTTAAGTAAATTCATTTTAATTAACTTTGTTTAAAGTTTTCAGTTCATTTGCAATAATTGATAATTCTTGGTAAATATCTAGAATGTATTAAATTTCAATCAGTGAATATAATAACAGTTATTCAACCTTCGGTCTGCCTAAATAATAATAACAATAAAGTTAAACTATAATCGGTACATTATTTTTGAATCGTATAAAATATAATAAAAAAATATACAAAACACCACTATAAGAAAAAATCAAAATCAGAATTTAAATTAATATGAACTAGAATCTTGAGTTTTATAATCTGGTCGTACGGAATCCAATCCTGGATATCAAGCCAACTATCAAACATCCTCCCAATGAAAGTGTTTCAAACTATTAGTCTACAACTAACTGGATTTCTTCGGTATGACTTGAATATAAACTTAAAAAATAAATTATATATCTACACAGTAAAAAAGTTAGTCAATCAATAATATTATACACAAAAAACTCTCAAACCATACAAATCAATTTGTTTCCCAAATGTTTTCCCAAACTACACCAGAAAAATTAGGTTAAAAATAAATTAGTCAAGAAACGTAATAATGCAATTGTCATAATTCATCAGTTCTAAAACGAAAAAAATGAATTATTAACAATAAAAATCAAGTATTAGAACACATAACAAGAGCCACTACTAAACGGGTTGCTTCCTATCTCACGTATTCCTTTTGTTTTTATTTACTACTACTTTTGTGTTAAAGAATTTTATTTGTTGTACAAATGTTTGTATAAATTGTAAATATTATTTTAAAAAAACAAAAAAAAAAAAACACCGGGTTTAAAAAATGTTACATTTAAATGCAAAAAATAAATAGTCCTATTTAAATTATGAAGTATCTAATACAATAAATGTTGGGTTATTGTTATTATTCTTCATTAAAAAATGTTTTTATATATATTATCTTGAAATTTTTTTATTTAAATAATCAATTAAATGAACATTTTTTTTTTTTATTAAAATTCTTACGTCTTAATAAATGTTGTTTTGCGATATAAAATATGTCAAAACCAATTCACAGCTGTATACTTTATAACATACTTATATAGTGTCTATTTTTTAAATATTTTTTCTAATTTATTTCTTCATTAGTCATCTATCATAATCGCACTGATTATGTGTCTTGTTATGTTAATGTTAGATTAATAGAACAGTGAGTATCTAATTCTTGTTATGATTTATTATGGCGAAGTGTTAAACGAAAATTACCATTCTAATGTTTATATAAAAACAAAAAATAATACTGTGAGCGACTTTTATATATTGACACAATAATATACTTAAATAGAAATAACATTTTTTTGATCCAGTTACAATGTTAACTTTTTATATTCTACATTTAGAAAATAAGTAATTTTTTCGACGATTAAATGATTTTATAGAAGAAAGGAATGTTGATATATCAAATTTCATCACGATACACTAACGGTCACACTCCAACGACATTTTTTAGATTTTCTATAAATTTTTGTCAAATAACATGAAAAATAAAAAGCAATATTTGTCTATGTTAGCAATGATTTTCATAAAAAAAAAATAAAAAAAAAAAAATATTATCTTTGAACGTTATCCGGATCCAGGTCAATCATTTTCTACTAAGAATTGTTATTTATTACTTCACACATAAACGGTATTTCATATTTCCGCGTCGAAGTACAAGATAAAAATGCATAGATATTTTGTAAAATGACAAGTGTGCAACTCGAAAAAAAAAACATAAATACCCTCCTCACGTACCCGCAACCATCAGATAATAGATTTTTTTCTCTCCGAATATTTAATTCTTTACGATTATAGGTTATACCGGATGTAGTGATGTCCGTAAAAGTAGCAACGCAATATAATAATTTATATATATATCAGGAGGCAAAAAAAGACAGTCAGCAAATGTTGTACAATAGGCAACCACACATTCGTCGAAATGACAAAACTGCGCATCGTTCATATGGAACTGTCAAAGATGTGTAATCGGTTATGCACTATTTGCTGACTTATGCGCTTATGAAAATAATTGTTATCGTTAACAGCTTAAGAAGACATTGTACGATTGCTTTTCACGGAGTTTAGTATGTGAAGGTTTTGTACGGGAAGTATTCGGGTAGGTTTGGATTTAAAATTATCGGTTCTTGATAGTCGCATTATGCGCAGTTATTACTCGTAGCGGTTTAAACTATGAAACGTACAGTATCAGTATGGAGACCGACCGCGGAGGACACGATTTTATCTACGAATTATATGGTAGTGTTAATATTACGTCAATACTGAACCCGACAATTACTGTTACAACGTCACCCGAATTCAAAACGATCCGGTTATAATTAATAACTTAATACGCATTGGCTATGAAAAAATTTAAATGTCAAAGTCTGGACTGTAACAATAACAATAATAAAATAATTATTACGTCCACTATGCGGTTTATCTGTCATGCATAGTATTTACGTACACAGGTAGACTATAAATTAATTTCCTGACGAACAGCGGATTATCCTAAAAATGAATGTTAAAAAATAAAAATAATAATAAATATATTAAACGTGGTATATTCGAGAGAAATTTCATATATATATGTATCAAAATATAATGTAGGTAATAACCAGATGTGTATTGATACGTGTACGTGGTTATACACGCCGTATACCTGTCAGCAGATTTTCGATTTTCGGTGTATACCGCCTGATGTAAAATATTATTTTATGGGTATCAAAAAAAAAAAAATAATAATAATCCAATAGTTCATTGGAAAAAATTATTACGAACAATGTGGTTTGAATGAAATATTTATCCGTTGAAAATTACAGCGTACGCCGTGTATTTAATGTATTTCAAGTTCAATTTAGTAAATAAAATTTTGAATAATAGATGTCATCAAACACGATACGGAGTGTGTACGTTCAGCCCACAGTTCTGAAACACGAATCGTGCCATTCGTAACGCGCGGCAAACGTATATCTTGCGATGTTGTATTTTATAGTCTTATTAGAAGTCGCAAACGTGTAAGGGATTGATTGAATTCATTCGAACGTAGCGAGAAAATTTTTTTGGGTATTAATATTCATATTTTTCACTACGTGCACCCGTAAATATATTTACCGATACACCGCTGGTAATAACACGGAAAAGTGTATATTTAAGTCTACCTTTTAAGGTAGAGACACACTATTCACAGGCCGCAAATTTTAAATCGCCTGTTAACCCATTAATTTTTAAATATCAATCAGTTTTGTGATCATGTATATAACACGCAACGCGTTCCCACTCGATTTCATGCTACGCGTTTCAAACAATTTTGAAAAACGTTTGACGTGTGATGAACAACAAAGTTAATTTCGTCATTTGTCATCCCCACTGATTTAAGTACTTTAAAATATAATCACGTAAATGCATTTTATAATTATGTAATATAAATAATATATATATATATTACTCGTTTATTTTATATTTTATTCTTCCTCCCGAATTGATAAGTTTTAAAATGTTTTCGTGCAACGAAGAAAATTTGATTGAAAATTGACGTGTTCCTAAATCTTTATACGATGTTTTTTTTTCGGACCATAAACATCAAAACGTTCAGAAAGTATAAATTTTACATATTTTATTGTGCGCGTTATCCCTCGCGTTGCACATAATGTACACATTATCATGTAACACTTATTATCACGGCGTGGCGTGTGAGCAGTGTGTGTCTGTAACATAAAATAATTGATTCGTCCGTCGAACAGTTTCGGCTGCTCGAAAACAGCGGTAAGGTAACACGTCCGGGTAGCAGGCATAGACGCAACTAGGGTAAGAATTCTAGAGGGGCTAACAGCCCTCATACCAAAACTTAAAATTACCTGTAGATTACGCCTACTTTTATGTACCATGTTAATATACTTTATATTCTGAGCCAAGTTGAATTTACTGCAATGTGTCTTTTTTGTGACAATATTTTGAGTTAAGTATGCTATATGCAATATGCTATGTATATCATGGAATATTTATGGGGGGGGGGCTTAATCTTGATCCGGGTGGGCTAAGTCCCCTAGCCCCCTCCCTAGTTGCGCTTATGGTAGCAGGGCGAAACGCTTCTCGGTGGAGTTCGTAGACAGTACCGCACCGCGTTCGGGATTTATTGTAAACCGAAAACGCAACGACATGCGTTGAAATTTCGTGTCATTCGTAGGGTTCTGAATTTGAAATATTTCAAAATTGAAAATTTCACTCTTCTTGAAAATCATTTTTTTCTTCTTTTAAACGTGTTCAGTTATGGATGTTTAGAAATAATAAATTGATCCTACGCAGCAAATATTTTTTACGTTCATTTCCCACCATTCATTTCTTATATTACATGCTCCTTGTCATGACGAATACTCCTGGTGTATATTTAAAAATCGGCCTAAAAATAAATGTTAAAATCTAAAACCCAATATAATAATATACGACTATTTTCAATAATTTCAATAGACAAAACAAAGAATCGTTTAATATTTTATACGGTCGCGTTCGTTATAAATACTACTAGAAATCATAAAAATAACATGTTCTTAATTCTACATTACATGTAAACGTGTTACATACTTTCTACGTTTCATACAATAAACAGCTTATTAAAATGTTCATTTGCAAGTTACATGAAACCGTAAAGGTTTAGGTACAAAATTTATATTTTTTATTTTGCATTGGCACGAAATTTATTTCAAGTAAATAGATTTCACGAAATTTTAAAACTCTAGTCATTCGCCTCCCCACATACACGCACCCGGTCGTGGTCCCCGGTACTGTGCGGTCAGCGAGATCCATTTGTCGGAAATCAACGAAAATAATTCGAAATCCGTTTAAGAACACTAACACCAAAGCAAACGTTAAGCCAATTATCCTTTTCCGCATGAATTGCGTCCCAACCATATTTAACGACTACACGAATTGCTTCCCAACGTAAAAATATTATTTTCCTTACCATTTCATATAGACTTAGGACTGTCGATAGAAAATCATGACAATCAGTACATCAAAAATATTGATTTTTTATCGTTATTATGCAACTAGAAATAAGTAAAATTAAAATGTGTAGTTCAAATTATAGGGATGCAATATAATAATTAAAATAAACAATATTAAAAATATATATATATATATATAAATACAAAATTAAAAAAACTGATTAACACTTAATTATAATCAAGACGGGTTAGTAGGCCATTTTCATATTTTGCCATGTATTGTCTTAAATAATCTTCTTTTTCACGTCCGTCTGCTTTTAGTTATACGAATAATTCGCTGTTTAATATAAGTTTCTTTTTGTACATTTTTTGAAACATCTACGTATTTGTATATATTCAGGTATGCTGAGTAAAACATAATATTACACTTGGAGCGGAAGGCTTCTCAATTATCCGTACTTCGATTTATAGAACATGAATACATTGCCCGCACAGAAAGTGGATGGTCACAATCAGGATTTATGTATGGGTCTAATGTATAATCGGGATATCGCTGCACTTTTTCATCTTCGGGTAAAACGTATACGTTATCGTCAACAAAACAATCCTCTACTTCATCTGGCCTTAAAAATGGGAGGCAAAAAAAAATAATTTCTTGTAGTCATAATATGACTGTATATTTATTTTACTACATATTTAGATATTATCTAAATAAACCCGGTCGCAATTCGTGTAGCCGTTTAGATTGAGACGGACGCAATACCGTGTTAGCCACTTATCAAATTAATTTTTTTTCCGGGACGCAATTCGTGTACAGCCAATCAATGATAACGTCATGCAACCGTTGGATTGCTTGTACGTTTTATCGTATTTCTTTACCCCCGGCTTCTCACACTCGTGCACCATTCGCCGGAATGTGCGTGATGCGACAACGAAACCAAAAATTTCCGTATTTTAACGTATAAACAATTAATTTTACTTTCGTTTTACATTTTTTTATCGTGTGTTGTAAAGCGGAGAAGGAGCCTTATGATAGCTCAGGCCATCAAAAATAATTCATTCGAGGTAAAAGAAATTCCTCCGCCAAAAAAAAGAACGAATAACAAAATAGGTACTATGACATTTTTAATTCTGAGAAAAATAAAGAATGCACTGGTTATATTATGATATGCTTTTATTTGTGTTAATCAAGTATAGGAGATTCTTGAGGAGGATAATTTTTTGAATTTTTCAAGAACAGTTAAAGAAAAGAAAAAATTAAAAAAAAATACAGAAAAATTGAGAAATATTTGCAAAACTTAAATAATAACCGAAATTCGAATCCTAACCACTAATAATTACTTATTATTTTATGTCTAGATACTCCGTTTCGACCAGTGGGATTATTCCGATCTTCACAGTCATAAGGTATTACTGATAGAAAATATTGTCTAGTCGGTACTATGAATCGTAGTTATTTTACTAATTACAATTTTCTAAATCATCGCGTAGAATAAACGAAATATTTTAAAAATATTACAAGATTGACATACGTTTTCGAAAAGATCAAACTGTAGTTTTCGTCATAACTTAAAATATTATAATTATGGACACTTGAAAATTTCACTAAATGTAAAAAACAACGTTTACTAGAGATATTATAATTTTTAAAAGCTTTTTTCATATAAGATTTTAATTTCAATAATTTCTTAGCTCTTTTTTTGAAAATATCGATAAAATAATTTTGGATTGAGAAAATATCTGAAAAATTTAATATAAAGTTCCCCATACAAATATTTTACTAAATAATAATAATAATAAAAAAATTAAAAGAGTACTTGAATATGATTATTTAATATTGACAAACAGATCAAAATAAGGAATATCCGCTACATTTTTGTAGTAAAAATGCATGGTACTTTCGATTTTTAAAATTAAAGCTTGAAAATTGATACTAGATTTTTCATAAGATTTTCTCTGGAGCTAAAAAAAAAAAAATAGTTCTGTAAGTGGTGCACAATTTCAACTAATATCTATTAAACTACATGTATATTAGCACTTTAGTTGTACTATAAATATTAATGTAAGTGACTTAAAATATTTATTGAATTTTTACATTAGCATTTTAAAGACATTCCATAATTTCGAGATATTTTAATTAAATTTTGCGGCTTATAGACACTTCAAATTTTCGATTTTCTCAGATTTCATATGGTTTTTTTTTTCTGCGAAAGTTAGAATAATAAAAGTTCAACCTAAGGAATATAGATTTACTAATCTTTTACTAACAATTTTTAGAAGTACGAGTAACTGACATTTTATTTTATTATATTCACACTATTTTTCATGACATTACAGGCCATCGATGAATATGTTGTTATGTGAAAGGTAATGCGAATAAAAATATCTTGATACGGTACGCTTGGTGGTGCGACGGTAAAGGCCCCCGAGAATCTGTTTACCGCGAAATACCTATCCCCACGCCTTTGGTATTTTATAGGTTTCCCGGCTATTAATTATTCAGAAGTTTGTGGTAAAGTTATACAATGACAATGTTCCCTACGATTCGCAATCGTACTTAGCTGACAACAAAAATTGAACACTACGTGTTTTACGAGTTAGCATTATTTTGCGTCGCATTATTATGCGATAAAATGTTTATCAACCTTGAGGTCCGTAACCTCGTTTGAGGTCGTGAATTATTTATTTTTTATTTTTTCGTTTTTTGTCGGATGTTCGATAATTTTTAATGTTACGATAAACGTTTACCTCACATTTTACGCCACAGAAAACAAGCCACCGCGTGATAACTTGAATTGTTCGTTAAGGGCTTCAAGTTTTCAATATTCATTTAGTTTTAATGTTTGCACGTTCTTTTTAATTTATTATTAATATTATTATTATTTTTCTAATGTAAACCACGAGGAAAACATGTAAACACGACGGTTAATAATGCGAGTCTTGACACCTATTTTGTCCGAAATCATACGAGTGATATTTATTTATTTTTATTTTTATTGTAATATACGCCATTCGGCTTTTAAACAGTGCAATCATATGAATTTAAGATCTATCATAAATTAAATACATATAAATTATACAACAAAAACGAAGTATGTAACAATTGATTTAAATTACGTATAAAATTAACGTTAAAATAAATATAACCAGTGTTGTGCTTTAGATAAATTCATCTAGATAAAAACTTTATATCTTTATCTTATCTAGATGAAAAATTAAATTGATATCTAATTTCCATCTAGATAAATTTATCTAGATAATTCACAAAATCCGTAGCTAATAATTAGAAATAACTATTCTACAATTTTATCATTCAATATTCAATCAATAACTAAATAAGAAATCTCATTTGTATATTTACTTGCAAAAATTGATTCTAAAATAGTTTTACATTGCATTATTTTATTATCATTATTATGAATTATGAAAAGTGACAATTTATTACGTATATAGACGTATATTACCTACATAATATGCATGGGAGGTGGGAATTATTTATAATTCCAGAGATAAGAAGCAAAGATAACGCATTATAGGTCTAAATCGGTTATTATTGCAGCTGCGTGGTAGATGGTTTATAAATACTAAAATACAGAAATAATTGTGTGAATATTGCAATAAAAATACAAATTTGTTTTAATTTTCAATTGTTATTATACATTAAAATTTTGAGGTAATGCCTTATATAAATATCTAGATAAAAATTATTTTGTCTATCTATATCTAGATAAATTGATTTCATCTATCTACATCTAGATAATTTATTTTTATCTAACCCCAACACTGAATATAACTGTGAAAATTGTCAAACATATAATACTTTAAGATGTAAAAGTTGGCCAATGTATGAAAATATTATACATTGCAATTATTGGAAATCGATATCATCCTAACTAGAGGAGAATTATTTGCAAAATTAGAACGGTTCACAGGTAAATAAAATAAACCTTGAATCCTGGTGCATCCAGGTACACGAATGTTGAGCCGTTCTTTCAAACGGGGTGCATCATAGTCCCTTAAATTAATCCATTAATGAAATTACAACAGGAGATATTACGGATTTCGGTTAGAGATTTTAAATTGAAATTATCGCTAATAAGAGTATAGCCGTGGGACGTTTGGGGAATATTGAGGAGGTAACTATAGTAGGTTCCAAAAGAGAAGACATAAAGCGGCGACTGGTTTTTGTTCAGCGGCGCGCATTCCCCACCCATGCTATTGTGTACTGCATTTTAATTACGGTATATACATCGTTGGTAATGATTGGAAATAGACTTCCTAAAGTTCACTGTGTGAAAAAAAGCCGGGTGGAAGGGGAAAAATGAGCAGAAACCGTGTCTTCTCTTTTGGAACGGAATATAGCAAAATTTAGAAAACGGTATTGAACTTTGTCTAGACGTTTCATATCACCTAAGATATAAGAGGACCAAACAATGGCACCATATTCTAATAAAATCCTAATTAACGAGCAATAAAGCGCAGATAAACATTTCGGTGAATCAAAGTTTGATGAATGCCACCTTATAAAACCTAGGATCCAAAGAGCTTTGCAAATAATAAAATCGATGTGGGGTCGAAAATCCAATGAGGGAACATAGAGGAAGCTCAGATCCTTAACTTCAGAAACGCGTAAGAAGTAATATCAGTTATACTTTGTCAGTGACATAGCATCTGTAAACAAGACCCGAAGTATCATTGGCCCAAGTAACATGGGGTTGGTTAAATATGCCATAACAATACCAAATTTGAAATTCAATGATTGCGATACGTGATCTATGGACCCGGTACGATTTTCGTATTTAAAATTATCAGAGCTAGGAAGAAGGTTAGGTTAAAAAGGTTAAAAAAGGTTAAAAAGAGACCCACAAATATGCAGTAACTACAGAAGTATTGCCTTATTAGATACGGCATATAAAGTCTTATCATGTTGTCTACTAGATAGAGTAGTACCCAGGGCAAAAAATATAATAGGTGACTACCAGGGTGGGTTTAGGACCAATAGATCCACAACTGACCAAATGTTCATTCTAAAACAAATCATCCAAAAACGTTTGGAATTTGACAAAGATGTACACATGTTATTAGTGGATTTCAGAAAATCTTATGATTCTATACATAGAGAAAGTCTTTTAAACATTCTAAAAGATTTCAAATTTCCTAGAAAAATTATTAATCTCATTAGAGCCAGTCTCAATCATACTGATATACAGGTCAAGATAGGTAACGGAACATCACAGCCAACTAGAGTAACGACAGGACTTCGGCAAGGGGGTGCTCTGTCTCCAGTACTGTTTAATTTAGTACTGGAGAGAGTTATACGTGAGATGAACACTTCGGAGGGAGTTATATTAGGACAAATCAGAATTAGAATGCTAGCATATGCGGATGATATCGCTCTCCTTGGTGAAGATTTAGATATGATAAAGAGATTGGAAAGTAATCTAATAAATACGGCAAAAAAAGTGGGCCTAACCGTTAATGAGAAAAAAACAGAGTACCTTGTGGCTAGCCGAAGAAATAGAAATGGCGGTCGGGAACAATACATCAAAATTGAAGAACTGAAGTTCAAAAGAGTGTCTCAATTTAAGTATTTGGGGACAATGATGACGGAGGATAAAGACATCAAAACAGAGGTGTCAACAAGGATACAACTAGCAAATAGAGAATATTATGGACTTGAAAAAGTCTTGAAATCAAAGTCCTTATCCAAAGCCCTAAAAATCAAAATGTACATGACTCTACTAAGACCAATTGTTCTATACGACTCAGAAACTTGGGCGCTGAGAAAAACAGAAGAATCAAGATTAATGATATTCGAGAGAAAAGTTCTACGGAAAATGTTTGGCCCCATATACGATAGACAAACGAATGAATGGAGAAAACTTCATAACGTAGAACTCCAAGGACTTTTCCATAGGCCGAATATAGTTAGTGAGATCATCAAGCGGAAACTAAGTTGGGCAGGACATGCTTGGTGCAAACAGGGCACTTTGGTAAAATGGGTGATCGAAGAAGAGCCTAATAGAAAAAGACCACTAGGTATACCTAAGTTAAGATGGGAAAATAGTGTGAAGAGAAAAGTGGAAAAGATAGAGCCCGGTGTCAAATGGAGAGAAGTAGCAGAGGACAGGGATAGGTGGCAAAGTTTAACGTTTTCAGGATGGTCTTAAGGGCCGTAACTAAAGTAGAAGAAGAAGCCAGTTATTATAATGTATTTCAGTTATAATAAATAAATGTACATTCAACTTGGTTTTTATAAGATTTATCCGTGATCAGCTTTTCTTCTATTATTTCTAGTTCATTATCATTTTCAATGCAGATAATCTCATGAAACACATCTAAATCCCAGATTGATGCGTGATGGGTAAATGGATTAGTGAATTTTTCAAATTATGTTTCTAATAGTTAACGAAAAGAATCTTGCCTTTTTTGAATGGACTCAATTTCATACTTAATATTGGTTAGGCTTCTGGTTACAAATTTTTTTGAATACTATTAAGTACAATAAACATTCATGTAAATGTATTATATACATATATGTAACTGACATAGTCAAACCGAAATATGCGCAAAATTATACAACTGAATATTTTTTAAATGCCAATTAAAAAATTTAATTTATTCATTTTAATTTAGACAATTTTTTGTAATTAGTTATTTTTGACAACAATAACGCTATCAACATAATACTATATTGTATTACTGAAGTGTATGTTTGATTTCGTTTTCTTCATCTTCTCCTACAGTGAAATTTTTTTTCTCTAAACTCGTCGATGTATTGTTTAATACGTTCGTTATTTTCGGCATCTTTAAAATTACGAGAGCTACAAGAATAACGATTTTAAAAGCCACGGCGCACGAAAACAAACTGAATTCTTATTTTCCTTTTACATAGTATTACTTATAACTTATCGTCGATAAACAATAGTAACCATTAGATATTTCCCTAGTTACCGAATCCAGTTAATAATGTTATTATCTCATCTTTACTAATAAACCGAGATATGCAGAGAAACAATAACTTATTACGAGTGATAAGATATATTGAATAACGTATTATGAAAATAAAAAAAAAATAAAGTTAACAAAAAAAATGTACTAAGCATAAAACAAGAACTGCGTGAATATGCTATAAATACTCGTAACAATTAAAATGCCAAAATTTATCAAATATGCATTTTGCTTAGAAAACGGCGAAATATGCGAAAATATGCAATTAAAATTTTTTTATTTCAATCTGTTATGACTTAAAACAAATTTAAATCTTACTTAGACTATTCTGCGATCATTATTAAGCAATATGCAAATGCAACAAGTCCCGAACCCTAGTTATCACATTACAACTACGGTCGACCGTGTCATCAGTACCGCCGCTACCGCACCCAAGTGCACCGTACCGCCTGTTTATTATCAATTCATACGTGACGTCGTTTTGTCAGTGTCGCCGCCACCGCACCCGAGTGAGCCGTGCCGCCTGATCCATTGTGAAGACCATCAACCAACCGGTATTAATAGCCTTGTGTTAATTGGTACCTCAGTGAGTACAGACACAAATATTCCTAATTGTGAATGGGACTTTCGTGTTGTGTAATTCCTCCGCGATATTCTGTTTATATTCTCTAGTCGACATTTACCGTGTCAAATACCGACAATATAAATTATTATTATTATTATTATCATTACATGTTATATACTATAATTAAAAACATTGTAAATCATATAAATAAACGAAAATAATAATTATTATACCACATTATATTTAATCGTTTGTTGTCAATACGACTGCAAATTGGCGCCCAACTCAATAAAAAAATTGTAAATTGACGCATGTGTAAGGTGTGCATTACACAGTTCAAAAAAACTTTGAAATGAAAGGTGATACTAATTGAAGTAGTTCCAAATATGTGTCTTTATCCATTCTCAAACAATTATGCCAATCATCTGGATGAAATCTTAATTCGTTCAACAAATTATCATGTGTATATTTATTTCTTTTTAAAAGCAATTCTTTCGCCCATTATCTTTTTTTATTGTTCTCTTTTTTAATTATTTGTAGTGTGGCTACTGAAGCGGCTATAGCCAAACACTTGGCACGTGATACAGGTCCCATAGTGAAAGGAAAATGTATTAAAAAAATAAGCACTCAAAAATTTAGCGTATTTAAAAAAAACGTGGACGCTGGTAGATAACTGAAGTGTGTGGATGTACGAATAAAACGATCCGTGTTGTTCGAACACTGTACAATGATACGGAACAAATAGTGTGTATCGTTCAACGGTGTACGAACTAAAAACGTGCGAACTACACCGTACACCAGCTGTTCGGTCCTGTTACATATCAACAATAAGGCGCAGTTGGTAACACTACCGCGTGTCCTGGCGTGGACGAGTTGGTAACGCGTATAGTGATCGTATATGTTTTTCTCCTTCTTCGCCGCCAACACAGGAGTGTAAAACACGATCTAAACTGCGTGTTATTTATTCACTTTTTCGTATGTCTGTGTGTTTTGTGGTTGTATTCCGGATGTACGTGCGCCTTCGTCGCCATTTTTTTTCTTTCACCTTCGTTTTTGGACATGTGATACGTGTGCCTTCGTCGCCTTTTTTGAGTTATAATACGACGCCTTCGTCGTCGTAAACGTGACACGTGCGCCTTCGTCGTCGTACACGTGATATCGTCGTTTAATAAGTGAACAATACTTGGTGAAACTTAATTTAGTGTGGACCTGGATAATTTCGGATACCAGTCATCGTGGCACCGTTTGGAGACAGGTCAACCTTTTAATTATTTTATGAAAACAAATATATTTGTCCTGTGCGCCCATTGGGGACATTTATTTTACATTTATTTTATACATTATACGTTGCTTCTCCCCCCTTTTGCCTTTTAGTTAATAAGCTTATTCAATGTTCTTATTCAATGTTTATTTAAGTTAATCTAATAAGATTTTGTATTTGATAAACCAATTGCTGATCATTTTATTATATCCCTCCTCCTTCATCCTTTAATTTTCCATCTATACGTGTGGCAATCGACCGGATTCTGCCGTTGCGATAAGCTCTCGTAATATACACCTGCGAGAATTTCGCGCGCACACCAGCGTTTCTTAAACTGTGTTCCGCGGAACCCTGGGGTTCCGCGAAGATCACTTCAGGGTTCCGTGAAGCTTAAGTAATTTTTTAAAAAAATTTAAGAAAATTACTTTAAAATTTCCAACTTAAGATTAGCAATGTTGAAAAACTGTTTGCATTATAGAAAAAAAAATCTTTGTATATTAAATAACATGTATAAGCGATATGGAATAGTCTACATTTATATTTCGGTGCACATCACTGCGCATGCATCGTTACCATTTTGTAATACATCACATAAACTCCGCCTACAAGGTTTTTTTTACACCTAAATTCCGCACATAATTTTTGTATATATTTTTGTACATAATTTAAAAAAACAATCGGTATTTTATCAATTAGCCATCGTTATATAATTCTATGTTTTTATTTATAAATTCCATATTGGTTTTTTGTTTAGTTCTAACTATCCTACTTCATTATTATTAGCAGAATTCGTTCGTATGTAAGAATCCGTCTGCATAGCTAATAAGTTTTTAATGAAAACTGCAATATTTAAATGTAAGTACTGAAGTAAATAAATTACCAAATTTGCATGAAAAGACTCATAGTTGTTTATTTTTCTCTCCAGTATTGCTTCTTTTTTGGCCCAAATACTGGGTGGAAATATTGCATCGTTTTTTTATGTATGTTTTGTCTTAGTAAGTGATCATTTTTTTAATTCGTGAATCTTGGGTTGGTCATTTATAAAGTAATTTTCAAAACATAGTTTTATGCTATGCGGACTTTCGGTGATAAAAATATTTTTAGAATGCGGAGCTACAGTACTTTAATTGTTTTAACCGTGCCGAATTATGGTGCATGCGGAGTTGCGGATTTACAAAATAATTTTATTCGCGCGAAGCTACGGTGCGTCCTTATATTTAGTCTAATTAAAGTAATTATTATTAAAGTATTATTATTATATATATAGATATTTTTTAATTATTTTAATTTTAATTTTAAAACATTTTTTGAATTAAATAACTTTAACACAATATTATATGATTATAATTTATTTACAAAAAATCCTAAAAAAAGCTAAAAAAAAAAGTAGGGGTTCCACGATAAATGTGAACATCAAAAAGGGTTCCACAGATAAAAAAGTTTAAGAAACTCTGCCGTACACGGTACAAGGTACACGGAAATATAAAACCGTAGTGTGTGGCCACTTTTAGTCTTGAAATTATCTAATCGTTAATCCAATAAGCCTAATGCAACCATTGTCACAACCATCGACGTATTAATACAACCTATACAGGTGTAGTATAGTATTTCACTGATGTCATTTTGATGGACTATTTGTATTTTAAATTATTTTAATGTGTAGTTGAAGTTATTTTAATTTTTTTTTTTTCCGTTTTTAATTTGCCTTTATTAGAAACATTACAGCAATGCAATTACATATTACTATAATAGATTTCATTTTTTCACAAGTTAAATCGAGAAGCCAGAAGAACGGATGAAGTTGAAATTTATTTCAATGAAAGTCACGTACTTTTCGAACTTTTATACTTCGAGAACCACTCGTTGAAAATTATATTGGGAACCAATTCAGTTCTCGATTAGGTATCTAATCTAATTTTGGGAGCCAATTGAACGGTCGACCCGTAAACGGGTACCGCGATGCCATGACGACTGCGCCAGTTTGCTTACGCCGTGGCAACCGAAACGCGACAATTCAATAGTTCGACAGTCCTTGTCTGAATCGCGACATTCGTGTGTTCACCGCATCTACGTCCTTGCGAAAACCCGATCATGGACCAGTGCAACCACGAGGCCTACGAGTGCGAGCCGCAGGACAATGAGAACGCGTCGCTTCTGTGCCGGATCAGGGACGCGTGCCGCGAGGTGCGCAGCTGGAACGGCCGCAGTGCGGTGCGCGCGTGGACGCCGTACGACGACCCAACGGACCGGATGCTGGACGAGTTGTGTTCGACCACGGAACAGGAACAGGAACAGGAGTCCGGCGGCCGGAGCGGCAGTTTCGCGGACGTCCTAGTGTACGTGGCCCAACGCGCCCGGCTGGTGATGGTGCACATTGCGCTGCTGGCCGTGTTCGCGATCGGCGCACTGGTCATACCCGTCCGGTCCACCGCATTCCTGGTGAACCGGCTGGGCGCCGTGCGACGCGTGCACGCGGCCCTGCGCTGCCATCCGTCCGACGACCGCAGTCGCGAACATCTGTCCGTCGTCAACTACATGTGGCTAGAGTTCGCCGTCCACGTGGCCGTCGTGCTAATCATCAACACGCTCGTGGTGTTCGTGGTATATGCGCCCGTCTACCACGTACTCTACCGCGTCCTGAACGCCATCCTGCTCCTTTTGGGCAACGTGTTGGTGTCGATCAAGTACGGAATGATCGCGGCCGCGTTACTGTGATGCATCACCGGTGATTGGTAATTTCCCGGTAATCAAATGTGAGGGAATATTTCCGGAATTTTTACTATTAATTTTAAAATTATTGTTATCATATTTATGAATACTGATTACTGACTATGATAGTCCGTGCCATTGAACTATATGATAACTGGAATGCTTACTAGCCATATGAACAATGTAAATAAAACCGAGCGACCGTGATAAAAGAAAGATAACGAATATATTAGTACTTGATACGTGGTAGTTTAAGCCTTCAAGCTTAAAAATAATTATTTGATAACCAGTTTTGTTTTCAAACACATATTGCAACAGATTCACGGTTTTAAATACCTTAAAAATTTTGTTAAATCATTTTTAACTGAAAGCAAAATGATTTTTAAATATATTTTCCTATATAGCAGTACATGTTAAGCAAAGAAGGAAACACCTAATTGATATGCTATCTTTTTTTAACACGATCGCTCGGGCAACACTGTCTAGTGAGCGTTCCAGTTATCATATAGTTCAATGGTCCGTGCTGATTGTTGAATAATGAATATAAAATTAGTGAATATTATGAACTAATAAGACTAAAAAATAATTTTAAATTAATAATGTAAATTAAATTGAATAGTTGGTTATTTATTCATTAAATAGTATATGAATTTGTATTGTTTTTCTGTCAGTTTTACAACAAATTATAATTGTGAATTTAGAAAAAATTATAAATTAAATACTAATAAAAATAAGTAAAATACTTAAATTTATTAGTTATTTCTTATTGATGATGGAAGTGAACAAGTTTTTTGTAGAATTGTCTAATGCGTTTGTCATTTTCATTTGTAGTCTTATGCTAATATATATATATATATATAATCATATATTATAATTTATATTTAATAATAAATAATATTAATATAAATAATTAATAATTAAATAATAATATGACTATTTCCTCGCACCTTGCAATCCTACTTGATACATTGTTAATTTATTTATTTTTATTAATTTATCTCATATCTTTCATCACACAATTATATATTCCAAAGACCTAAAACTGCTTATAACGCCTTTGGTTTTCCCATACTAGCTCTGTCTCTATCGCACAGATTTATTTTATTGATTTAAATAACAATCAATCGTTATGCGCGGTCCATTATATAATAGGTCTATGGTAAAAACCAATGGCTTAACAGAATATAACTGACACGTGTCATCTTGGTTAAAATATAATTAAATTATTTTTTTATTTTATTTTTATTTTCTACACAGAACGGGCCGTGGCCCAAAGTACAGTAGTATAAGATAATACATTACAATAAATTATAATTAAAATATAATGATACTATTTATATATATGTTCTTATCATATAATAATTTTTAAAACGCAACAAATGATCGTTGAATCTGAAATTCTATTGCGCATGTGCGTAGTAATTGAGTAATAGTGGAACAACGCACTCGCGCACAAATTATGAATCGCGCTGCGCGGAAATCTGTTGAAACAGCAACTCTGCAACACGAACACAGCTAGCCACAGTTAGTATGATGTAAACTAAAGTAACCGCGATATGAAGAATGTAACTGACTTGACACGAAAAATTAATCGAAAACGATAAATCGATATTAAATTCGTATTGTGTTTCGATAACGTGTTTATGTGCACGACGGAAAGTTCCTCGCCTAACCAACACCATAATGACGAATTAATACTAATCAATATTTAAAACAGTCATGCGGTCAATCAATAACTATATAATACAATGTTAATGGATTTGTTATTTTGGAGCAATCCATTCATCGAGACCAAAACAGTATTACATGTACCGATGTGAGTGGCTCAATATCGTTACCGGAAGCCGAAATATTGTTTTCGGCGAACACAAATGCACGAAGCCGACGCGTGTAAACTATTTGCACAACGAAAATGCATACCATGCAAAAACATCGGTACGAATACAAAACGACCGATCTATAATAATCGGTAGGATTAGAGAATTTTAAGAAGCGATCAAGTTCGGTGCAAGACTCATCTGTAAATAAAGCCGGTGCTACACGATGCGTCCAATACCTTCAAACGTTGGCCACCCGATCATTCGCCACATCGTGTAGCCGTAATGCATATGTCCGGTGACAAATATTTGAGTCTAACGTTGGCGTTGGAACGATTCCCGCCGAAAGTCGGTATTTTTGACCCGCGTCAAAGGAGTATCCAACGTTGGAAGCAAGTTGCAACCAGCACTTGGTATACGGCTACACGGTGCGACATGTGTAAGCCCTGCTGTGACCAGTCTTGAATTCATGTCGTGACCATGTGAAGTAACTATATTTTATGTAGTTATGTTTTTTTAGTTTTTACAAACCTTTACTTTTTTTAAGTAACTGGTAAGTATTACATTTAAGTATTATAATCCACCATCTCCTTACACGTCTTTTTTTCTGTTTTTTCGCTTTTAATAATAATTGACTACAAGATAGCACAATTACAGTAGCAGCAGCTGCAACCACGTTATCCATATTTTTTCTATTTAACTTTTTGAAGTTTTAACTTAAAGTCTGAATATATTCATAGGTTATAATCTTCATACACACTACACGGATACATTGTAGGGAGTATACTGCATCCAACATTCACATGACACTTGATCCAATGTTGGTTACAACGTGTAGCTGCATCCTTCCGTCAAACATTGGTTCCAATGTTCAGTCAACGTTTGCACGCCAACGTTTGACGCATCGTGTAGCACCGGCTTAACACCAATATTGTAACACGTTATCCCTCCGATCAGACTCATACGTTAACCCGTCGTACGGCGCACACATTTGGATGTCATATTTATGCGCACGGGGTACATTTTTACCCCAAGATAATTATTCACTATAGTATGTTATAATTTGAACTTCATTGATCTATTTTTCTTGTTCGCTATTCATATTTATTTTAAGAATCGAATAACTCAATCTGGTTTAATTTTAGTCTATTTTTAAAAAAAGATAATAGTATTTTCCTGCAGGGAATATGGCCACGACGCCAATATACTACGAGTATATTCCCTTTTGATAACACCGTATTATGACCAAATATCATTGAACATTTCTAAGTAATATGTATAAAAATAGGTACTTGTGAGAGATGTACAGTGTTTCTACTGCATTTAAAAAATGTAATTAAAAAATATTATGATTTCAAAAAACAAAAACACGGGGTAAATAATTTCCAAATATCACTGTATACGACTTGAATACGTTCTAGATTAAACACAATTTACAAAAATAACATGAAGCAACAAACAGCATATTTATAGGTATATTATTTAAGGCTACTGATGAGGACAAACACCTAAATACATTATTTTATTACCTATACACAGTATAAATACGTCTGGGGTAATTATTTACTCCGTGCGCTGTACGACGAGATTTTGATTCCTGTCGGATAGTGTTATAAATAGAATCAATAGTGATAGATAGAGCGCGGATTTGTATGCACTTAAAAGTATCGAAATATGCCATATAATATGCAGTAAAAATCATGAAAATATGTAAAAAATATGCAAGAATTTTTTATTTATTTAAAATTTATAATTCAACTTATAAAAATGAATTACTTAAATACTTAATACAAAAAAATTTATGGAATTTTCTGAACTTAATTTATTTTTAAAATTTTATTTATTATTTACATAAATAATCATATGCATTTCAGGTTCATCTTCTGTGAAGCTGTGTCGTTTATCGGTTAACATATTTTTAATGACTGAAAACGAACCCTCGATGTCAACCGAAGTTATTGGGGCATATTTGAAGCAAGTGGTATGTCGATAACCGACAGACACAGCAAGAGCGATTAAGTTTACGTCGTTATCGATTATTTTATAACTAAATATATATATATAGTTATATATATTTATATATATTTATATATATATATATATATATATATATATATATATATATATAGATAAATTATTATTTAGTGACTATGAAATTTATTTTCAATTTTTCTACTAGACAAAATGTTATTTTATACATTTTTTTTTAAATTTTCACTTCAATATGCAATAAATTTTAAATTTTGCCAAAATATGCGAAAATATGCAATAACCTCTAAATATGCAGAAATATGCAAAAAAAAAAAAAATTTCACCATTAGCTTCAGATTATGATGATTCGTGGAGATAACTGACGAAAATCGAAAAATATTGAAAGGAAAAAAATATGCGATTGCATAGAAATCCGCGGTCTAGTGATAGATAAGCTGTACAGAGGAAATGTTATATTCTCTCGGTACTGCGTAGACATTTGTTTACGTGTCCGCGTGATTATTATAATAAGCGTAAAAATAAAGCGGTAAAAGACACACTTTTGTGATATCGACATGTTCATAAACATTCCATTCCGAAGAAATCCGTTTCCACACGTTCTTGTATCGAAATTGTTGTC
Organism: Sipha flava; assembly: GCF_003268045.1. NCBI lineage: Eukaryota > Metazoa > Arthropoda > Insecta > Hemiptera > Aphididae > Sipha > Sipha flava. The sequence goes on from NW_020271727.1 coordinate 1,284,790, forward strand.
ATCGTCTCGCCGCTATCCGTAGAATAGATTAACTTACCACGGACATTGGTTCGTTTTCGAATTTATTTTTATTTTTTCTTATAGGCAACTTAATCGACATATCCGTAGGACGCGCATGATGTTTCTATTCTTAACGCTGGTTATAGTTTTTCGACGCTCTAACTCTTTCCTGTAGATGGCGCTATATATTTCAATAACGGGCAGACGAACCGACTTCGACACGTTCGTTGCGATATTTTGAACTTAATACAACTACGATGTACAGTATCATATCGACTGTTCTATATCCGTTTGCAATCATTGCCGATTGTTAAAATGTTAAAAATGGTCTTCGTTTAAACAAATGCGATGTGTATAACTGTTGCAGTGTTCTTGTAACTCATAAATGATTGCTTCACAACCATGTGGTGTAGCACGGTTTTGTTTTATGCATTCCATGGCTAATTTGAAAACATCGCGACGGTATCTCTAAAGGGTTACTTGAGTTCGTGCGCGTTTCCGTAAAAAATTTCAGAATCATCGAAAGATTACACTTGTTATCCGCTCGCCATTGACTTGCAACGCGATCACCTTATTGCTTGCATTTATTTACGAATCCATTAGGTCTCGTCGAACAACGGGTTAGGAATGGCCCGTTACGACTGCACGTGAACATCCAACCGAACCGGCAAAATATTGGTAGCGTTTGTACGATTTTTCGAACACGTGCGCTTCTGACACACTTTTTTGTTGATACTTACTGCAGTTGACTATGCGTTCCGCCACCAAATTATATTGAACATTATCGCGACCCAATCGAAACACACATTAAAACTCTGACACATACCCGGAGATTGCAGTATTTCCAATGGGACTTCCGTCCGTCGACGTGCACGTGTTCTGCCTACAATTATTATGATTACAAAAATTCATAGAGCTAATAAGTGCACGATGAACGTTTTCACCGGTTCACATTATACGGTTAGGAGTGGTATCAAATCCGGGTTACAGTATTACTTACATTTGTCCGGGCGCGAAGCGATACGTGTTTTGCGTTGGCAAGCTGGGAGATGTCATCGTCTCATAATAGGCCGGTTCGTCAACGATGTTTTTATGCGAAATCCGGTATTTTTCCGCGTTCTCGCTGCAGCGCGCAATGCGATTGTCAAATAAATAGGCTTCCGGTGTCCGTTTCTATTCGATTGTCTCCGCCCGTCAGGACAATGACGCGGAATCGCACGGGCACATCGTTTCTTTGGCTATCGCGTTTTATGTATTATTATACAACAGCAGTGGGCGACGGCCGCGGTGACAACGATGATCGTTTCAATTCGCCGTCACGCCGTTTCAACCCCATTGTTATTTCTGTCGTCCGTAACTGTCCGTTGGCTTCGCGACGACAATACTATAGTCTATTAATTTCGCCAAAACGTTTTACGTTATTGTTATTCGTTATTCGTTAAATGGTTTTGTTGTACGGGCTTGTACAGCAGCGGCCGCGGTCGGTGTTCCTCGGCTATTACGCACGGATTCGATCAGACTTGCATAACGTAAACAAACAGACTATTATCGTTCTTTTTTTTTTTTTTTTCTTCTCGCCCGAAACGAAATTTTCTCATCCGTACGACCGCGCACAACGTGAAACGACGTCTGTTGATCGAGACGATTGACGGGCGATATTGCAGTGATTCGTTATACAACTATACCCCCCTCCCCCGCCTCCTTAGCCCTCTGGAGGACGATCTAACACGTGCGAGGGCGTTCGTGGTATTACTTGCATGTCATGCGACCACCTAAAACAGTAGAAAAGGGAAAATTGTAATCATATGTTCGTAGAATTGATTGAAGGAAGTTAATTTTCTACCGAGAACACGCATTTAATGTCACCAGAAATTATCTTTATTTATTTATTTTTAACTAATACAGACTAGCGCCTACGTTAATGATCTATAATTGTAAAACAGTATACCTATATTAGTTTGACATCGAATAAAAACACAATTGAGAGGGGGTTCATATAAATGGTATTGAAATTTACAAAAAATTAATAATTAGAATTTTTTGTTATTCAATGCCAGAAAAAAAAATAAAACTTAATTTCATGACATTCAACAACATAATAATAATATCATGGAGTTACTACGACATTTGAATAATAGCATGATTAATGAGAAAAACATGATGTTCTGGCCACTATTAGCATTTGACATTGGACGAAATATGAGATCATTCATATCTAATTATTATTATATTAACTATCCACGGAATCTGTGGCCATCGGACGCATTACATTTTTAGGTATATTTATACGTACATAGGTATTAATATGATTACCTAGATATAGGACAGTATATAGACATAGTGTTATATTGTTTGACAGTTTATTCATAAGTTTAGTTTCTGTTAGGAACTGAATGAGTTTGGAAATATTTTCGGGGCTTAGTATTTCCGTTACGTGAATCTGAGGGGTCTTCATTCTTTATTATATAAGAATGAGTGAGGGTGGTGTGTCCTATTCTAGCGAGAAGGTATCAGAAAGAAGTCTTTTGGAAGGTTCATTTAATACTATATGAAGGTTATCGGTAGTATGAGTCAGGCCCGACGATGTGGATTGAGAATTTTCGTTTGTATAACGGACCTCTGTGATCCCTTCCATTACCTGTGAGGTGGCGAAAGACTGGTTGGTACTATTTAATGTGTTGGAGTTTATGATATTTTCTGAGAAGTCTATTGGTATGTGGGACAATAAGAGAGGTTCAACCAGCGGATCGTGTTGCACGGGTTCAACAAATATCCGAAAGATCTGGGTGAAACGTAAAACATAATTTCGATGAAACGAGTAAGCGGTCAATTCCAAAACAGATTTATTATAGACGCATTTAAAAAGACTGATCTAAAATGTATTACAATTATATTATAAAACCCAGCCAGTATATTATTTTAGTATTGTAATTTTCAATTTGACTAACGAATTCGTTTGAACTCTTTAACTGCATCGTAGTTATTACAGCGTTGGATTTTTATTTTATTATTAAAACCGGTTATTTTTTACTAAGGGACACGCGATTTTCTAATAAATCTTATTGTATTTTTCAATTATCAACTGAAATTTTGTTTACAAAAACTGTATTTTTCAATAATTAACAGATAAAACGAAAAATGTAATTAAAAAAAAAAAAAAAACATGTATATTGCTCTAAAACAATAACGAGTACTAATTGTTATATATAAGTATACTTTGCTCGGAAACGAAATACCACTTGGACATAATGAAAACTACGATCATCGATCATAATACGCACACACCACTATTAATTGAATTTTAACAACTTATTATAAAAAAATCATATTTATTTGGTTCTTTTACTAAAATAATAATTTGTTCAAGTATTGATACAATATTCACTGCAGACGTTTGGCGTAATTTCCATGTGATAGTCAACAATATCAGTCGGAATAGAAATTTGGATTTTCTACAATTAGAATCCAATAAATTGGTTGAAAACACCCGAAGTGTATGGAATTGTGTGTCGGATGCGCAAACGGATAAAAATATACATCACCGATTTTTCGCCCTCTTGAGCAACTGGGTCATTCGTTTAAATATTTTCGTTCGGTGAGCGAAACGTGTTGATAACGATTTGTTTACGGCCCGACAGTGGTTTTCGTGCGCATGTCGATTCGATAACACTGAAATCATAAAATTATTAATTATGGCCATCAGCGTGAAACAAACGAGAACAGACTAGCTGTTGGCGGAAAATAATATTACATAATTTCAACGAAATAAACGAAAAAAATAAACCGACAATTAAAACGTCTGTATAGTTCAAACGATGTTCATCAGTTTCGTAATACAGTTACCGATGAACGGTATTATTCGTTTGATCGGAGTATATTAATCAATAGGCGGGCATGTAAGCGCATGGTTATTTTTCCATCGTCGATCTGGGTCAATTGAATGATACATTTCGAGTAATTAAAAACGTAATCGACCTTAAAATCGTTGCATTTAATAATAATTGCAACATCATCGCCGTCCTTGTCTTATGTAATAAATTTTAAAACGAGTGAAAATCTAAATTTCAAAACCTAATTGAAAGTCCATTATTGTCGGTTCGATTTGATTATAAATTACGGGGCACGATTAAATTTCAGTGTGAGCTAATCACCGTGATTGTGTACAAAAGGCTTAATAACTAGATTAAACGTTATACCAATATTAATTATGTTCACTGTCGTTAAAATTATTTATGAAATCGTGTGCGTGGAATCCATTCCACGTGTCAAGACTTTCCTAATTTACTATTTATATTTTTATGTTAAATTTTGATAACAAAAGTTTGAACGTATAATACATGTTTCGTTTAGACATTAGAACTTATTAAAATAATTTGTCCGACTCGCGAACTGAAGTTTTCCGTGATCCTGTGTTTCCTTATTATAGCCTACTATATTAATGTTTGAACACAACAAAATATTATTCTATCGGGATCCATAGCAGCTGTTTTGTTAAATGAATAAGTCAATGTTGACATTTCGGCCGGTAAATGTAGTACTTATTTATTTTATTTATATACATATCACGCCAAATATGTGCATACTTATGCTATTCTTTATCGAAGCACTTTTAAAACTTACCTTTCAATGCGTATAACAGAAAGTTATTCATCTGACACTACATAATATGCACTTGGACAGGACCGTGCCTAGAAATTTTTGTTTTTTTTTTTTTTTTAAAGAAAGGGGAGTAGAAGGTTCAATATTTTTACTATAACGTATTTCAAATGTATTTATTTCACAAAATAATAATTTTGGTAACGATTAGTTTTATAGTGTTAGATGGATCAATGGGTTATAAAAAAATACATGACAATTCGTATTATATTAAACGTAAATTGAATCACACAATACTTTTATTTTAAACTTATTAAAATTTCGGGAAGTGTAGAGGGGGTTGAACAAACTAGTTAAAATCAACTAAAGATTTCTTATCTTTCTTTTCTTAACTTTCGAAATACAACAGGGCAAACTTAACCATATTTAAAATACTCTGGAAAGAAAAATGTTACCTAGATGGTTTTCAAATATGATATTTATCCGAATACTTAACGAAAATGTTCGGAGAATTTTATAAGTTTGTAGTTGTACATCATTATGCAGATGCACGTCGTCCTATTATTTTAATATGTGTGTGTGTGTGCGTGCGTATGTAAATAATACTGCTAGCTTGTCGTAGCAGTCTGGATGGGCGGTGTGCGTCCACTTATTCGTTTTCGAAATAAATTCAATATTACAACGCGTTCACAGTGGTTTGGTATTTTATCGTTCAAATTTTCGGCCGATTGTGATGCCTTCACACAACGAGAACCGAAAACGACTTCCCGACGTCCACGACGCCGTTTCACTGGGAAAAATAATACAATTGGCAATGAACAAAAAATATAAAAAAAAGTAAATAAATAATAATGGACAACCAATTGGCAAAATCGTCGGCGTGATAGTTGCGTCAGGCACCTCGATCCGTTTTTTTTTAACGAAAATAAAACGTCTGCACGCGACAGATGACAACGACGGTTATAATCCGCACCTTCGTATCCCTAAAGCGTCAAGTCACATGTTCCGTGGTTTGCCATCGTGCTGATAGATGGCCGCGTGTTCTCGTTTGTACACAACTTATGTCCGACAAGCCTACCTGTGTACGGTTATATATTCCATATACTACACAGTTATATGTTATTTTAAAATTTAATTCACCTACACATTTTATTGATCAGAACACAAAAAAATAAAACAAAAGCAATAATTTCATACTGACGAAACTGTTGTCAATCTTTGTCAGTAATCGAAGTTACTTGTTACGGTAGAAAATTGACTTTATTTAAATTTACTATGAACAGGGGTCGTCAAACTATCGATATTCAAAGCAATTCAATCGTTATAAAAACTACCATTATAAATCTATATACCTCAAGATTTTCTTTTTATAAACTTAATGTATCAGTGTAAATAAACATTGTTCAATCTTGAAAAACTTGAAATTTAAAATTTTGCTTGCCCACTTATTCTGCAGTTGGTTATGTATACCGTTTAATATTTTCACAATGCGACATTAAACCACCGCAGCGCGTTTAAAGTTGAATATCCGCACTCAGGTTTATTTTACTTTTTGTATTTTCATATCTTCCTGGCTGTTAAAAAAAAATAATAATAATAATAATAATAATAACCGAAGAATACGATTTTAACTAATCTGTGAGGAAACCATGGTCGTCCGAAAACCCGAATCGAACTGATAGAAATACACTAGTCGTCATGGTATGACAATACGTAATCGTGTGTCCAAACACGTCATACGTCATCCGTCGTCTAGACAATAATTATCCGCGGGAAACAAAAATCCTAGACGATTTCAATTATTACTTATTAACAACGAAATAATAATTTGTAAATTTTGTAATATTGTAGGATACATTTCGGATATTTTTGTAGTCGTAGACAAATGATAAAAAATGTTTTCACAATACGCTTTTCACAACGTCAGCGTTTTTTATTTTTATTTATTTAGGTTCGAACCATTGGATTGTACATACATGAAAACAAGATGTTCGCGTCTTTGTTCTTGAGAATGGCGACTATCCATTGCAAATAACGGTAAAATTAATAAAAAAAAAAATTTGTATAAATAATATTAACTCTTAAAAGTTTGGTTATCTGCTCTTTTCTAACCATCATATGTATATTAAGTTGAATTTCCGTTTGGAGCATAATTTAATGAATTCGAAATCACCTCACCGTTGTGTTGACTCAAAACCGTCGCAAAAGTATGCGCACAACGTACAAGGACAGTGTACTGTATATCGCATTTGCAATTTATAACACAGATCGGCTGTTTATAGTTCTTTAGGATGCGTCTTAAAATTAAGATTTTTTTTTTTCTTTATACATCAAATCATATTAATAATGCATAAGTATACAAATCAATAATTTTCTTCGGAATACGGTGTTAACTATATAAACGATCGGATTATAAAACCGATCGGTTTACCCTCTCCAGATCCGTTAACCGGTGAACAGGATTTTAGGACATTATTAAAAAAGAGTATAGGTTATGTGTGTGTTGAGGGAGAAAGGGGTTACGACGAGTAAATAAATAGATGATGTACACATTTGTTCACACCGTTGGACATGAGGGGGGGGCTTGTAATTGCTTTTCCTACGAATAGGTTGCCAACCGCTGACCTATGTAATACCAACGGCCGACTCTCGGCCACGTCCGATCGCGAAATAATAATTTAACACCCCCGTACGTTGGTCGATCCGGGGTCGGTTTTCGATCGGTAGTAACCGCAACACAAACAATCGGACGGCCCTAGAAATTAGGCCCGTGTGTCTGGATGAGGCGGAGTTCCCGGGTGAAAGTGAAATCAGACGATGGTGAAGAAGAAACGCTTCACGCACCGGACACCGTTGGTCCCCCCGGGGGTGGGGGGGCTCTTCCGGCTCAGCAGTGTTATGTTCTCGAGCGCGTTGACGATTTTCAACGTTTTCGTATAGTTGTCGTCGACGACGCACAGTTAACGTTCTCCAGTGGCGTATATAGAAAATATTTTCGACTATCTAAGAATTACTAACAAAACACAGCAGGCACTTGTCTAAATTTCATTTACAGAATGTTACAAAACGATTAGCGATTGGACGCAAATTCTAAACAAGCATAAAGCACCATTAAAATATAACAAACGTTTAAAATTAATTTTAAAGTTTTTTAAAATATTTCGGAGGGGGGAGAGGCGGCTGTAGCCCACTAGGCTCCCCACTGTATACGCCCCCGCCGTTGTCCGTCCGCACGCGAAAAGCGCTGCTTGTGCGACCGTAAGGATGATGGTCGCGTCATCGTTACGGTTTCGGAAACGCGGCCCACGGCGCGGAGAAATCTACCGGGTTTTCGAACGTATTAATGTGTTAATTATTATCGTTATTGTTATCATTATTTTCGATTGAATGTTTCGCCGACGAACGGTTCTCGCGGCGCGCACGAAAACAAACACCGTGGCTTTGTGCTGTTTGCTAACCTCGTTTCGATGTCGACCACTCGACCGAAATAACAATATATTATTACGCATTGTAAACATACGTACGTGCTCGCGCACAACATGATCCATCGTCTTGTGCACCGATCGTCCATTATCACCCAGTGATGGTTTTAAAGGGGGAGGGGAATAGGTAGACCCTGTAATAGGGTAAATATAATTATACATCTTACAGCTTACACGGCAATTCGAACATAGTGAAACAAAAAATGTTCTTTTACAATTATCTTTTTTATACGCTAAAATGTTATGATAACCTATTTTCTGTTGCGACATGAATATACGTTTGTTTTAGTTTGTTTAACATTTCATTCGACCTGAATCGCCTAACACTGCACCGGGTCCTGAACAAACGCCAACGCTCCTCTTCGGTCCGTTCCTTCCGGCGCACGCTATCCATTTCGTACGCCGCGCGAAATCGATCCCCGTTACACATATCTTATATCAACACGCGTAAATATAACGTACACGGTTTGCCGGTACGATTACTGTTATTGTAATACGTGTACGGGCGTGCTTTCGACCTCCCGTAAGATATGATGAACGAGTCTGCTGATTGATTTCGAACAACAGACGTGCAAAGCGTACCGTTAGGTAAAAAAAAAAAACAAACAAAACACGAACGCACAACCATAACGAATAGCGACGGTGTGAATAACGATCTGGCGATCGTGTGAAGGTTAAGATTGTTTTCGATTATAAAAGTCGATTAGCTCCGAGTTTTATGCCATCCGACGCGCGTTCAAAAGAATATTAGTTTTAATTAATCAAAGTTTCTACAACAATATAATATCGTTGATTGTATGTATACGTCGTTCATTGTGTTGTACGTGTATAATGGACGGCCATAGCTTGAACAACGAAACATGAGGCGTTCCAACTGAAAACCGGATACATATCCGAATGAGAACGAAAAACAATAATTTTTGAAAAAAAAAAGTATGTACAACATTACTGCATTTATTGGTGTTTAGAAAAATTGTGTTCACCAAGAATATCGATTCCATAACGACGATACTTGTTTAAACGCAGTAAACGACGAATCAGAACCTCTTTGATTACAGTTATTCACAGTACTAACTAATGGCGTAACTAAATTTACACAAAATATTTCGTTGGAAGAAGAAATACAAAAAAAACTCCAACCATCAATTATTGAATTTATGTCTTGGTTCCATCGATGAAAACAAAAATTTAAATGCGAATCTACGATATTCATCAGAATCAGAAACAATGATAATATCACAGATGAAATAAAAATTTAATTAATTTAAATTTTATTTAATCTGTGATAATAAGCTGTTTTATCCAACACACTTGTGACGTGATAGTTTAATACATTTTTCACGAACCGATCGATCTAATGATGTAATAAGAATTTTTAAAATAAATTTGTTGTGCATACCAATCGAGTTTTATTTTGTCATAATTTTAGTTTTACCAATAACTGTGTCAGTACAATGCATAGAATATATTTGAAATTTAAAAACACGTTTTCTATGTCAAAAATAAAATTAATTTTTTTGTATAAAATCAAAAAAATCCTTCAAAATAAATGTTTTTATAAAAGTGATAAATTAGGTACGTACTTTTTTTTAAATTTTTATCGTATTCTTATATTGCATAAAATAAACAATATTAATGCATTGAAAAGTGATCATTTAAAATAATAAATGTCATGTACGATAGTATATAGGAATAAATTCTTATAAACGTAAATATTTAAGAAAAATTGTAATCATATGTCATGAAGAACAGCGCAAACATAGTAAAATATTCATACTACGACTATGAACGATTAGAAAAAATGCCATCGAATTATGTTAAATTTAAACGTACACTTTCAAAAATAGCATTACGAGTATATTATGCAGACAATCTACTCGATATAGGTCGATGAAAATCGTACTGTGTATTACACATGTACATACACGTTACGCTGAAGTGCATGAAAAATCAAAAATATGATAATACGTTTAACAAACACAGAGCTGCGTTTTACTATAATCGTTTCTATCACAATAACTTACAGCGCAGTGTCTCACGTGTCGTGTTTTTTCAATTTGACAGTACTCCGTTCCGATGATAAAAGACGTGTTTTGTGTAAAAATATTTATCAAGGTTCGTGTATCAATTTGTTAGAAAAAAGTTACGTAATAAAATTACACTTGTAATATTATTATTATTATTTGTTATTAATGTTATTTATTATAATATAGCCTGCGTGTATAGTATAATCTACAAGACTACAGGAAAAGGATCATTTGACAATCCTTATTGTAACATTTTAAAAACTCTGAAGTTATTATTTCACCGTTTTATCGAACAATTATAAAAGTGCACCAAATCACACATGTTTTCAAGTCAATAGATAATACTCCCATTATGAAACAATATTCATTGTCGTCAACCAAAACAATTCAACGTTTCAGTTCGACCAATTCTACTCAGGGGTGTATTATGACTTACTTCTAGGGGGAGGAGGGGGGCGACTTAAATATTTTTTTTTAAAATTTACAAGTAAAATTTTTGGTAATATTTAAATCAGGCGATTAAATCCTTAATATTTGTGGTTTATTTTTTGTTTTTTTAATCCATTTAGAATAGGGTGACCATATTTAGAAAAAAAAAGGACAGCTGTTACTTCCCCTCCCCCCCAAAAAAAAAACCCTCATCCGTATAAATTCACACATATGCACACAAATCTTGAGAGAAAGTCCAAATCCCTATCATATCATAAACAATTATTTTCTTTTTACTTTACCCTTTTTTAGTAAAATAACCTAAATAATAAAATATTTTCTTTTATTTACTGTTAAGTAATATTTTATCTTAGTTATTCATCAAACAACACAATGTATCATTTCAAAACTATTATATTTTTGAAATAATTTGAAAATAATGAGATTACAACGGGACAATCTTCTTAAATCAGGATAAAAAGCGTCCCATTCGAAGTTTGTCGGGAAAACGAGACGTAATGATCAAAAAAGGGACAATCCCGTTTTAAACGGGGACGTCTGGTAATTCTAATTTAGAATGGACTTTTATATACTTCTTTTTTAATACTTGTCTGTATTTTGAAAGTTACGTTTGTGTTTTATTTCATTTTTCACTAAGTATGAATCCGAAAAAAAAGCATAATTCAGCTATTCACAGCTAAGCTTAATTTAATTTCGTTATAAAATGATCCACATTAAAAAAATTTGAAATGCACACATATAATCGATTCTTTAAATACAGACTCAGGAGGGCGATCACCCCTTCGTTCCTTTCTAAAATATGCCCATGATTGTGCTTTTGTCTATTATACTCACATTTCGAAATATATAATAATTTAGTGACGTTTTCGTCTTCATTTATATCGATTTCCGGATAGTTTTTACGTTATAATAAAAATATTTTGAACCTATCGGAATTATTATTTATGGTTCATATAATATCATGACATCGGTGAACCATTAATTATAATGTAACCGTGATTAATCTCGACGGACGATGTTAAACCACGTACGACAGTTGAGCGAAAGTTTTACTGCATCAGAATGTGTTCAGCGTCAAAACGTTACTCCTTTCCAGTCCCGTCGCGCGAATGACCGAGTATAGGGCAAACGTTCTAAGCATTATTAAGCGTGATAAAACACCGTCAACTTTGCTGGAAATTATTACCGGAAACGTGTTATATTATTTGAAATTTGAAATGTTATCCATCGTTTCAATCTTAACCGCTAAACACAGCAAAACGAGTAAACACGTACGTTTCGATAGTAGGTATTTTTCATAAATATGTCAGGTCGCGCATAATATATCGTTTCGAAAACCCAATATTATAGCATATTATTTCGTTTTGTGCTGGAGCAGCTGATATTTAACCTCGGTGAACCGGCGATACTCGATCGATCAAGTTGAACGATGTTTTGCGCAGTGTAACTCGTTACTTCCCGAACACTTAAATATTACGTTCGGCGTCCGTCCGGTTTTCGATAACACGATACAATATAATATAAATACGATCACAATAAATAAGCAACAGCATTAGTGTAATTGTTCAAAAGATCGTTATTCGTCGGGAATACTATTTTCCTCCAGTAAAGCATTCGTGTTGGCGATGGAAAAATATGGTTCAGGTAAGGTTTCGCGCAGTACTCGCTAACGTTCAAAACGCGAACATCATCATGAAATTCGTAGACGGTCTCGCACGTTTGCTTAATCGAAATACAACAACACTCACCAGCGGCGTATCCAGAATGACTTTATGAGGGTGGATACAGGGATAAAAATATACCTACAACATAATATTATTATCTATATGTATATTTTAAAATTTATTTCATAACATTTACATTTAAACATTTAATTTTTGTTTTTTCAACATAGGTAAAAAAAAAAAGAATCAATTTTTCCCGATGGTTTTTTATTACTTTCCGAATGAGCCTGAAACTATTTAATCATAAAACACATCATATTTTATAATATCTACTAGTTATAATATAATATACTATACTGTATTTAATATGATATTCGAAAAAAATGATTTAGTATTATAAAATTAATTAATTTTGTTAACACTTATAATTTTAATTCTGTAAAACTATAAATGTAAAGACGTCTACTTGTTCATACAACTTCTCGGATAAGAAAGAAATAAATTTAATAACTACAATATTTCCAAGATCAAAATGATAGTACTTATTGATTGTGATTAATGTTTTGTGAAAAATAACTAAAATATCTATTTATAAAACTAATATACGCTCTTCTAATCTATAATATACAATGACAATATTTATGATCACCCGTATTATAGAGAACGTTATTACCAGGGTTCGGATTTAATAGCACCGAAAATACTAAAATATGCGCTATTATAAGATCAAAAAAACCTTAAAATATGCTTTATAAATATTATAAATATGCCCTAAAAACAACAAAAATAGCAAAAAAAAAAAAAAAAATGTAAGTCAACATTTTATTAAATATATTATTTTATGAAGTAATACATTAATAAGAAAAACTAAAATGACCATCTTCTGTTCATAATTTTAAAAAATGTATATGTGGTACGTCTTGTTATATGTATACCTGTTTTACCTTGAATGATAACATTGTATGTAATTGTTTCTCCGTTTTTTAAGTGTTGTGTAACGTTAAACTTTTTGTCACTATTAGCTTTACATTCACACAATTTGTAAAATAGAATACTTGCGTCAATCGTAAAATCACCATTGCCACCAAACTCGGACACAACAAAATATCTAAGTCTCGAATAGTTCGATGTTTTAACTTTCGAAATTTTACGTTAAGTATCGAAACAGAAAAACAAATAATACAAAATCGAGTAATAAACGAATATGAAACGAAATAAAACAATACGGAGAACTGACACTGAAATCATGAAATACCTATGGTAGACAACAATATATTGTAGAATAATAAAAATAAATGTAACAGATAAGAGGGCATAAATGTATAAATATATTTGGCCGTAACACGTTTGGGTAGAAATGAATACACCGTTTGGGTACATCATATCTCTAGAAAAATAACATGTTGGGTACATAGGACATTGGTATTAATATAACATTTAGAAACACCTAGAAAAATAATACTTTAATACTTAATTATTAATTTTAAATTTTTAGAGCCTATTAGCGTTATCCAGGAGTCATGTTTAAAAGTGACATGTTAGTAGCATTTGTAAAAATATGTACACAATTTTCCGAATCCATGAAACAAAATGGTTCATTATATGAAACGAAATCTTTTTTATTTTGAAAAATCATTTTGCTTCGAATAAAGATTTTGGTATATTAGGAAATATTTTTCGTCTAGCTTCATACATACTTTTCCTGAATAATCTGACGTCAGAATGGCTTAGATGCTTCATTTGGGCAATTATGTATTTCTTGATGTATAAGTTTATTTGGTTTCACGTTAAAATCAGTAATTGCTTTGCGCTTTAAAAGTGACATCACTGTTTATTGATGGTTTTTTCAACTAATTCATCTATGTTCTCCATTTATTGAAATTACCATTTTTATATTGGCAGTTCATTTAGAAGTTACAGTGCATTTACTATTCGTGCAACGAAAAACTTTATTTGTATCTTTGTTTTCTCTAAATACACTAAATTTATATCTGTTAATCGCAACACACTTTTTCCCACGTCAGGTTTCAAAAAGATCGGAAATATTCACGTCCATAATTACAAAGAATAAACTAATTTTGTCGATTGAAAATCCAAATCGGAAATGAACATTGAAACATTGAAACAATAGTATAATATAGTATATATATAATATAATAAAGTTAGTTTCATAAACCATATCTCATTAAGATTGTTAACCTTTTTTTTTTCGCGATAACCTATCGCAATTGGCAATTAGCGTAGTATGCACCCAAACGTGTTATACATTAACAGGTAAAAATAATGTAATGTACCTAAACGTATTTCGCCAATATATTTGATATCGCCAGGTTACTTAAAAATAGATTCTAGTAAAATGTTAAATAGTAAATACCATATTATTTATCAATTATCAATATGAAACGAAAATGTGAGAATTTTTGAATTCACCTGAATTAATACTATTTTTCATTCAATATAAACGAGATTTATGAAAAAATGCAAAATAAAGCATAAAATCATGTATTTTAGCAAAAAATATCATTAAAACTTCAAAAATAGCACTAAAAATCTAAAATACTTCAAATATGGAAAAAATAGCTAAATTAAATTTCTAATTTGCAGTCCCTGGTTAATAACACAAATGCATAGCTCATTCTGGTATATTTATATTTATCCTATAATAAGTAGCAATAAAATCCGAACCCTAGTTATTACCTGTATATAATATGACATTTTCATATTTGGATACTTGGTTAATTGGTTAATATTAAACGCAACTGATCAAATTGATATTGATCGTAACAAAACGCGAGAAATTATTAAAAACAACATTAAAAAAAAACCCCAAGGGAGTGGTTCGAACCCCCAAAACCACCCCTGTGGATACGTCACTGATACTCACTGCCCGTTCAAATCGGAGCCAACCTGTTGCATACGGAACGCGTAGCCGTTGCTGCGATGAAATTCGATTACTGATACGAATAATCGGACGGCCGAGTCATAGGAAAAGTAGGTAACGTGCTGTGACGTTCGTTGTTTTGCGATTGTTCGAATTCGATCGTTCGACAGGACCCGCCGAGTGGATTTCGATGAGATGAAATGGTTTATATTACCGTCTCGCTAATTGTTTGTAGTATCGAATGCACTTGATGTGCTCGCACGAGAGTGGCACTTCATCACGCGTCTTTCGAAGCTCCGCGCGGACCGTAGACGCGTGTGCCATGTCGAACCGACCGCAACGCGTGAGAGGGTGTCTGCGCGCGTACCGTGATAATAAATATGCGTCGCGAGAGTGACAAGGTAACCGTAGAGAACCACCAGCGCCGCAATTTCTCGTCCACTTGTATGGGAGTGCCGTGGTTGCAGACGTATATAGGTCTGACCTGCAGTGGTGGCCGTCAAACCGACTATTTTTTTATTTGATTTAAACGATTTTTTTATTATTACACTATATTACACTTGTTGTACTAGAAACCTTGGCCCCGATGAGTACCGTAGATCTTTGGGCCGTAAAGTGATCCAACAGACATCATCGTCGTCCCCGTTTAGTGAGTACATTTCTCAAGTCAAACACAATGTGAGTAGAGAAATGTTTGCCTCGGTTTCTACCTCAATATCGATCCAATTAACAATATTCAGTAGAATAATGTACGTGATCGGCGACGCCGTGAAGGCGTAACGTTAAAACAACATTTTGGCATGTCTATCTCATGTGGAAGAGTGGGAGTTATCATAAATTTTGGTTGACTTTCTCGAGATAATGTGTTTGGACCACGAATTCTGAGTAAGTTTTTATCAATTATAATTATATATAAAGCTAGACGTACAGCTAAATACAACCATGCGCATAATAAGCGGCACACTTAAGCCCACGTCTACCAATACTATCAAATATTCTACCTCCTCCATTAAGACACGAATAATTTGTAAGAAATGAGTGGAATAAATACAAAAATAACCAATAATTACCAACAAACTCTGTCCTATTAAACCTTCCAATAACTCGCTTCAAGTAAAGAACCCCATTTTAGATGGCTGTTGAGAAATCGCAGTCGAAAAATAAGACGAAAAATGGTATTTCTCATGGGTAAGGGGGACCGTAGCAAACAAAAATTTAATACAGATGCCAGGAACTCTGGTTCTAGATTTCAAACTACCCAGAAGAAAATGGGCGATTTTAAATAGATTACGCACCAACCAGCGAAGATGTACTGCAGTCATAAAAAAAAAAAAAATGGAACATTATAGACTTAGAAAAATCTTAGTGCGGCGCTGAAAAACAAACGATGAAACATATAATCGACGAGTGCGAGTTATATGCATTTGAAGGCACTATAAATGATTTACATAATTTCATCAAAGACGCAGTTAAATGGCCTAAAAAACACCCAATCCAATACAATGACGAAAGTTACGGAATGGACTTACAATTTTAAAATTGTTATTATTATTTTATTTTATTATTTAGACACTGTTAGTTTTTATTCGATCAAAATGTTTAATGCTAAATGTCGCGAAACGATGTGAATATATATAAAGCTGTGGCGCGGTAATGCTTTTCGAATTTATTCTAAATATCACTAAGAAAAAAGTGAAATTAATAAGTGAACTATAAAGTTCTAACGTTAAAAAGATTTATAAACATTATTCTTTAATCAATTGTTTGATAAAATTGTGTAGGTAAAAGTAAGGCTTATAAAGATCGATCTCACCCAAAGAAGTTGCAAACGCGAGGCGATCCGACCTACTTTTTTCTAAGAAAATCATGTTAGTCGGACATTTGGTACCTCGAAAAGTTGCATATTATTATGATCACAATTATGTAGAGCGTAAAAAGCTGAAAAATGAATGTCAACTGAACACCGAAATCGTAAATAATCCATGATGTTGTGGTATGTTACGATCGTTAACCGTACACACGGATGTATAAAAATTAGAACTCGAACAACAATCGTAACACAACTGCCCGCTGGTATTTAAATTTGAATGATTAACGTTTTCCCTGAGAGCTAAAGCTAACCGGAGAGCGTGTGCACGAAACGATATTTCGACGACCGCGGTGTATTAATCTCGAACGACTTCTACCGTTTCGCGTCGTACACGGTAAAACGTAATTTATTTTCGGAGCAGGTACCACCCAGGTCGGCGGCACACCGGACAACGGCGTTCCGAGAGCTCTACGGGGGTGGAGTCGGACGGTCGCGGCGGTTTAGCCCATTTCGGCGAGACCCTTTTTCGCCGACTCGTTAGCGCGCACGAGAATCGTGTGGACTTAACGATACCTGGGTGTGCGCCGTGCGTGCGCGAAGACCAGTACATAAATACGTTATTCCGACTACTGCTACGCGTGAGCGCGCGTACAAGTGTAGTACAAATAATTCATGACCGTCCGGCCGACACGTTCGTTAAAAATAACTCCTGTACGACCGTCGGGGAAACGTATCGGACGACCCGCAGTTAATTATTGTTACGAGTGCTCGGTGGTACGGGCGGGCGTACCCGCGGTAGTAGCGACGAACACGCGTAAAACTGTCGGTTCTCGTTATTCGACGGCCGGACCGATAACCGATGATCTGGACGAACGAATACGTTATTATTATGATTATTATTGCCGACCCGTTCAAACGTGCTGTATACACGTATACGTATGTACCGTGTTTGTACGAACAATAATTACAATAATAATGATTCGAAGCGCGCGCTCGATCGACGTTGTCGCTAACGGAATTGGAATTTCTGCAGCTGTCCGGCAACTGGTTTTGTTTATTTAAATCATTGCGAACGGTTTTTAATTTTTTTTTTTTTCTTTTTATCCGTCCGAAAAGCTATCACGGGGAACGATCGGCAGACGAAAAGCCCGACTGACTGGTCGTCGAGACCGTGGCGCGCGTCGTTCGTATTCCTACACCATAAGCCTGTACTGCGAGCACTACGCGTACCCACGCGTGTATAGAAATATAAGAGTCAAAAATACGTCTCTCGTCGACGTTTCTTAAAAACTTAAAAAACGCACGAACTTGAAATTCGGAAAAGCGGTCCCTCTAATTCTCTCCAGATGTGCGTTAAAAAACGATTTTTCGAAAACCGCATTCTTAACGGTTGGAAACGGTTTTGGAAACCTGACGTATGAACTTTTTCGCTTTTCGGTTACGTAGGAAACGTTCGCGTAATGTGTTGATTTTGACAGCCAACGATCACGATGACGTGTACGCAATGGCGTACTTGGGAGAGGCTTAGCCTCTTCCAAATCGAAACTTCGTTAGAAATGTTATTCGTTGTTTTTATAATTATCTGTTCGGTTTTTTGAAAATCGTAAAATAAGAAATCATAAAAATCTATTTACAATAGCATTAACAATACCAATTAATTCAGATGAGACACGATTCAGCATAAAACACCTTTTTTGCGATACGATTGACCATAAATTGTCGGCGTATCAAAGGAAATTGAAATACAAAAGAAAACCATCACGATTAAGCATAAAAAACTCTACAACGTTGCCATTTTCAATTTTTAACTGGGTACAAAAATATTTATTTAAATAATTATAATAATTTAAAATATAACATGGCAAAAAAATATCATGTTTTCATAGTCAATATGTAATATACCTAGTCACATTGTATAGTAGTATATAGATGTGTTCGAACGAAACGAAACGCACTATACACGACTACAGATGATAATCATTTTGGAATTGTATCTTAACTGTCTTATATTTCCCCCCGATGCAGGGTCTTCCCGAAAGGGGGTCTTGGGGGGTATGTCTCATCCCCCCAACGAAAACACCAGTCGGTAGTCGGACTTGTTTCATTATAACCTAGAAGGACCTAATTTTACTTACAGAAAACAAATATTACATATTTCGTAATACAGTGTTTAAACGAATAAAATTTACCTAACTACTATACAATATAAAATATTATTATATATATATATATAATTAAATTGTCAATTTTAAGAACGTGTGACACTGACACATATATACATGTTAAAAAGTAAAAATACCACTACATATAGTTAACTATACTACATACATTGAGTAAAAAAATTGTAGTCGGCATTTTTCATATTATTCACTCCTCCTTGATTTTTTTCTTCGGAACGGCCCTGCCACGATGCTAAATGCTTAAAAAGCTATTTTGCTCCGGAACTAATTTATTAATCGATAACATTGTCCATAAAGTTGAGGGGCTCGGCTCACGGCTCGCGTCAGATATAATAATAATTGGTGTAATAATAAGTGAAAATAATAAATTACAAAATGTTGGCAACGTGAATACGGCAACATCGTATAAAATATTCTATGCTCAATCGTTTTATGCTCAATCGTGCTTTCCCGATTAGTTCGGCTACTTGCGAAAGAAGTTTCGGTGCAATGAAAAAAAATAAAAACTTGGCTAAGGACATCATTGGTTCATGATAGGTTCAGCGATCTTTCAATACTATATATCGAAAAATATAAAAAATGATGATATTTTGAATATTTTTGTTGATGCAAATAGATATATTTCATTAAAATAAAATATTAATTATTTTTAAATATACGTTATTTAGTGTTTTTTTTTTTTTAATACAATTTAAATACATCTATATTTTTAATAGTAATAAGTTATACTTGTCCATGGGAAGGTGGTGTGGGGACGAAGCCCCTGCGGGTTATTTTACATTGAATTATTGTAGCCCCCCCCCACAAAAAAAAAATTCGACTAAATGTTCGCCTATGCGTGTATGCAAATCAATATGAATCGACGACGATTGATAACGAACTTGCAAATATTTATTCAGAGTAGAGATGCGTGCCATTTTTCCGGTCTAAAATAGTAGAACATCTCCCGGAGGAGCAACTCGGGGGCGATCCGGACGGTCAACACGTGCGCGTGCGTTGCACGTCGTACACCAAATGCTATTGTACGGTTATCATCGCAACGACTTGACGATCGGAAAACAGACCGTTCCGGACTCGATCGCAGTGCGATATTTCCGTCCGAAAACGTTTATGCGACGTAACGGGCGGCAAAACGTGCGCGAAAGGGAAAACGATTCGTCTGTTCGTGTGATAATAACGCGACGACGGTGTACATTATTATGGTTGAAATAATGGATTGATGGTTGTGACGGAAACGTTGTCGGAAACCGAACGGAGCGTATCGCGCGCGCGACACGTACTGCCCAATCACGTTGTAATTAAAACGATTTTATTGTACTCCGGGTGCCATCGTTTTACAACGTTACGGGGTAGTGTAAATTCCGCCCGAAAATAATTGGTAAAAACAAGGTCCATGATGAATTCCGTCCCGGAAAATATCCATGTAAAAAAGGTACACGTAAATTTCGCGCGAAAAAATATGCAGGTACAAAAATGGATTAGTAAATTCCGATTTGGATTAGTAAAGTGAACTGAACGTTTCGTGACTGTACGACGTGACCGTACAGTTCGCGACGCGGCGTGTTCGGAAGTATTCGGAAGTCACAAAATGTTCGAACGAACACGGAACAATCGTATCTCAGAAGACAATCGTCAATCATGTTATATCAGCTTTGCCACATATCGTGGATCTAATTA
Organism: Sipha flava; assembly: GCF_003268045.1. Lineage (NCBI taxonomy): Eukaryota > Metazoa > Arthropoda > Insecta > Hemiptera > Aphididae > Sipha > Sipha flava. The sequence continues at coordinate 1,305,557 of NW_020271727.1, forward strand.
TTGGAAATATCAGATAGAAATATTACTAATTGTGTCCAGTACACGTTATAAGCGTCACTAACTAAGGGGGATCTTATTGCTACCACAAAAAAGTTATAGATTTTAAAAATATATTCGAAGTTTATTATTCAAATGTGTACGAACATAGGCCATCTATTATTGTGATTGTATCAAAAATAATTATATTTTGTGATGAGTCAAATACGGACAATAAGACAGTATACAATAAATAATAAAAAAAAAAATCTAATAATAATACACTATAATTAATAATAATAATCCACTATACGTCCTACCAATATTTATGAAGAAGAGTTATCCAGTTAAGCCAGTAAGCCAGTTATTATGTTAAACCTTTAAAAATGTATTTTTTAACTTTCTAGAAATAAACTTTGCTACCCCAAAATTCGGACCTCAGTGACGCCCATGGTAAACGTCCTAGAGTCTTATACGCTTATACGATATAATGGCGCAATTTATCGAATTAGAACGTAGAAATATTCTTTTAGTATTAGACGATTTATAAACTTTCTTAAGTATACGTAAGATGTGTTTATTAGCTATCAATTTTTTTCGGGCGGAATTTACATGTATGTTTCTTTAACTGTAGTTCATCTGGGCGGAATTTACACGTGCGCAACGTTTAGCGGCCGATTTATCATCGACGATGATAATAATTATCAAATTATTTGTTCGGTCGACGTGAAATTTAAACAGAAAAACCGAAGAGACGGGGTCGTGTTTCCGGTCATCTTGCGCAACGCAGTCCGCGTGCGCCGGGATCGAAACCCGTTCGTAACGATGTTCGCAGTGATCGTTGGATCTAGCGGACATGACGAATTTCGGCTACGACCGATCGCGTGGACAGTTTTAGTCAACGAATGTATATTTATTTTCAAATGCAAAGGTTAAGGCACGCCGAACCGAAAACGATATTGACGGTATCGTGCGCGTACGGATTTGCTGGACGACCACACCATACGTAATTACAGTTGAAATTATTCAATTTTTAACAATTCTTACGGAAAAATATAAACCGGAACGCAAATAAACAAATTTGCAAATTTCAGTTTTTAAAATCTTTTAAATCTTTTAAATTTTTACCGGCACCTATTTAAATTGTATTATATTTATGTTACACATAATTTTTGGGAGACTACTCGGTCAACCTCACCGTTGTGTCTCCTGGATAACGCTAATAGACTGAAGGGACTCAACTCTGATAACCTAAAAATATTTGCGGAACTCAATTCAATATTTCCGTTTGAAACAATATCAATCGCGTTAATATTACCATATTGTTTTGTACGCGCTTTTTGCACGTTAAATATGTACTCGTTCAACGATATGCTTTGCGCGGTTCAATCAAATGCGCATGAGACTGTAGCGATAGCCAGCGATGGGCTTATGAGCAAAAATTGAGGGGTCGAATCATGGCCAAGAAATAATATATTGATTTTACCAGTTGATTTTTAATATATTTGATACATTTTTAATAATTCCGAGTGTAAAGTAACTTTTTTTCGAAGTCAAATTAAGTAGCATTGTATAAACGATTTTAACAAATTGTAAGAACATTTGATATCAGTAATTTACAGTCAACGTGTTCTACTAGGAGTTCCATAATATTGTTAAGTTAAGATCTATTCCGCGGTTTCTTAGTAGTTTAGAAAAAAAAAAAAAAAATAGTTTATTAAACGTACGTGAAGTTTGCCAACTTTCACACAGATTAACTTGAGACCTTTACCAATATTTTGCGAGTTCATTTTCAAAATTTGCGAGTAAGCCGTTTGCGAATTATAATTAAAAAAAAACAGAAGGGTAGGCCAACTTCACGTAGGCCCTCCAAGTTACCCTAGAATTTCAAAACTGATACCAAATGATGCGTCTTTATTTGCGAGAATTTGCGAGTTTATTTTCAAAATTTGCGATTAAGCCGTAATAAGTCATAAGTTTCTTACTCATAAGCCGTAAATCATAATGTTTAGGTAAGTAAATTCATTATATAATAATAGTGGAAAATGTGAAAATGACCATTCAAACATATTTAAAATAGCTTAATATTTGTATTATAATTTATTCCCTACATAAATAAAGGATGTTATTATTTTATTTTATAAATTTTATTAAAAAATTTAAATAACAAGTAGGTATAATGGTTTTTGGTTATTTTTTAGGGCTATAGTAATCATAGTAACTATATAAAATCAATTTTCATTCAACTACAATATTATAATTAAAATTGTGTACGTTCATTTGATCAACAATAATCAAGTATTCTCTGAAATGTAAATAATATATTTAACCTTAAGAAAAATACTATGTAAGAATTTAATGTTAGGCTATTAATTTAAGCTATTGTAGCCTTAAAAAAAACTAAAAAAATATATATATTTTAGTAATTTAAATTAATAATTGCCTTTCTTTTTAAGATTGTGGGTGAAGCGAGAGATGTTATAGTTTTTACAATTAAATGTTCGTGGTATCTATTAATAATTACTATTGAAAATATTTTCAAGAACTACAGTTACAATCGTTTTTGTCGTGTATTGTGCGGGTTACATGGAAGGGCTTGAATACAGCTGCCACGCCGCGTCGTACTCGTGCAATAGAAATTGTATTTATATACAAGTAATATAGCCTGTACTTTTCTATGTACTACTATTGATTATAGAATATACAAATAAGCGGTGATATAGGAAGATTCGCTGACTTTAATTTTGTTCTAGACAGAGGTCATTGTAACATTTACCATTAACATTTAATTTTTTTTCCTATTCAATATTTTCTATTTTTATTGATTGGTACCTATATATATATATATTGAGATGAGGTCAGGATTGCAGTGTTCTAAGCAGTTTGTTTTAAACATGTGTTTTAAAGTTTAAATATGACCTTTTATTTAAAACATTTAATACATAAACGTTAAACACATGTTTTTTTTTATAGACTTTTAAAACACAATTATTTCATATTTTCAAAAATTTCAAAAGTATGTAACATACTAACAGTAGGTCACATTGTCAGAAAAATGTCGGAGATACCATAGACTTAGTATAAAGTCTATGGGAGATACGAAAATTTTTAAATTTTCCATTTTCTTATCAGCTATTTAATATTTATGTTTAGTTATTAGTTGTTAATTGACTATCGTATCATAATTTTCTATTAGTCGATACTTTTTATACAAAAATGTTATAAATCTAATCTGTTGTATAGTGATTGAATATTAGATAGTTATAAAAACAATACCTTTCATTTGTACTGTACTCTGGTTAAAAGTCTGAGAGTAATAATCTCATTTAGGGAAAATATTTTTATAAACTTAGTTTTAAATGAAATAAAAAACTGTTTTAAACAATATTTAAAACTTACGAATAAAATAACAATTAAAAACTGTTTAAAACATAAAAATCATTGTTTTAAACAAATAAAACGTATTTTATATACATATTTTTTTTTTTTGAAAAACTGATTTTTTTGCAACCCTGGCTGTGGTGACAAAAGATCTTTCTACAATCGGTTATTACTTGGTTTCCTTTGAAAATGGCCATTGAAATTCTAGGGCGAGTTCTGTGTGCTAACTTCACGGTAGAAAAATGGAATTTGCGGGTAAGGGGTGAAATCGCATATTTTGAAAATGGACTCCCAAATTCTCGCAAATAAAGACGCATCGTTTGGTATCAGTTTTGAAATTCTAGGGCGACTTGGAGGGGCTATGTGAAGTTAAACCACCCTTCTGTTTTTTAATTATAATTCGTAAACGGCTTACTCGTAAATTTGGAAAATGATCTCGTAAATTCTCGCACATAACTCACAAAATATTGGTATAGGTCTCAAGTTAATCCGTGAAAAAGGGTAGGCCAACTTCACGTAGAAGTTTATTAAAGCGAACTTACGTTTAACTATAAATTAAAGGTACGATTTAAAACGTAAAACGGGTTTTGATTAGAAAATAAGAGCATATTACATCTAATTATCTATATTACGTCATATATTTTTAAATCATGGTTTTCGATTTTTGCATTAATCAGACAACAATAGTTAATGATCTGTAAGAATATTTTACATATATGATGATGAGAATCCGGTTAAAAGTTAAATTAGTTAAATTATATGATTGACAAACTGTTTATGCGAACAGTACGATAGTTCAACTTACAACGTTTGTCGATTTAACCTATGCTCCATATCTATTGAATAACATATAGGCATATTTCGTTCTATGTAGTTTTTACGTAATTTATGTTTGTTTTTAAATTTGCCTACACAAAAATAAATTAAATAAATAATTAAATAAATCGTTCAATGTTTTCAGCATGCATTTTTGGTGTGAATAGTTTTAATCAGCAGCGATGTCTTAAAAATGTAATTACACAATTAATGTTTTGTGTATAACGGTTCGGCGTATAGACTATCAAAGAAAACGCATTTTTAAGAATCGATCCTGATACTTATTCTTTCTGTAATGATTTAAAAATTAAAGTATTTATGTATTAATTTATGAGTGAAGTATTTATATATTTTTTTAAATTATTATATTATTAATATTTAATATTACCTCTCCTGTGATTGTATTGATCTGCCGGTTGAAAACCGTGGTTGACGTTTTAGGAATAAGATAAGGTAACCAATTCGTACTTTAAAATATTAATAACTTTTTCTTTTATTCACGTTTAATAATTTTATTTAACACACATTAATACACGTATTTTAAACTTTTACTTATTTTAATACTTACGACTTATTATTATATTTAATGGCTATCGAATATTATAATTATTTAATTATACATCCAATTTTAAAAATTATATGAATGCTTAGGCGCATATCATTACATTTCTGATTTTTATTGCTTTGATTGCATGGATCACGTAGTAATAATATTTATCATCAATCACATAGGTATTTAAAAGTATATGGTCTAAGGAAAATTTTAGTAAAGTAAAAAAATATTACTTAGAATTATCTTGATATCTATAAAAATAATATCAGCTTCTATTTGTGAAAAAAAAAAAAAGTAAATCGTTTTCTCTCCTTATAAATATCATTTAAATGTCATTCAATGCTTTGTGGTGAATATTATCCGTTCACGATTTACTCGCAGTTACATTGATATTAGTTACACTTGCATGTAATCGTATAATCATACCTTTAAAAATAAAAAATAACGGATGTGGAACAATAAATCGTTCGATGGTTTATTGATTTATTATCATTTAAAATTATCATCAGTAAGTTTAAGTAAGTTTAAAAGAAATCGTCAATAATTATTAAAAAATAATTAATCGAATCTTTGTAAAATATTATCATCCTCGATTTTTAGAAAAATTTTGAACATTTCGACACTACAAATAAGATCAATTCCTACTGAACTGTACAAAATACTAATAAACCAAAATAAACTAACTTTACTAACTTAACTAAACTATCCTAACTATATAAAATATACGAGTAAATGAAATAATCATCAAATACCGAAATACATTTACTTTAGCGAAAAAAAAATACACTCGTATCTTTTAGCAAGTTGGTCACAAATGACAGAAAGATGTAATTGAAAAAACGTTACTTAGTAATTATAAATTAATAAATAAATAGTTTTTATATGAAATAATTCCCAGATGTACAGTGATATTATGCTACACATATTGGTCATAATGGTGTTTTAAAAAATATCTGAAGGCCTGGTTGTTTTCATATCTAATTTACATCAATATCTACATAACGTAACTACGGGTAACAGGCAAGGACGTACCTCGGGGTTTTTTCGAAAAATGTTTCGAAATTTTTTCGTGTTATATTATGGCGTGATAAATAACAGTCTGGGGTAATCAATAAAAAATTGTACGTTCACGTCAAATAAATAAATATAATATTTTTGTAGCTCATCTGGGATAATTATAAACATTACATGTAGGTACACGGACGGTCGTTTCGCGTATTCGCGTGTACATATGAATGACAGCTATGGTTTAGGTCATAAATAACAATACCTGATAAATACGCTTCGGGTGTATCAACCGGATTTTTTGATAATGTACCACCAGAACGTGTAATCGAATTTCACAATTGGAAAAAAGCTATTGAAACCTTATCCCATCATAGCACTACACGATTTCGTGAAAACAGTGTAATATACAGTCAACGTTACATCAACACGTAAACCTAACTTTGACCAGAAATTCGAAAGCGACTCGATTCTACAAGAGTTCTAGAAATTTTTACAAAATAGAAAAAAATCTCGTTTCAATAAAAACAAAAAAAAAATATTTCATGTGGCCGACAAGAGTTGGCGCTTCGAGGACGAAATGATTCGGCGGGTCCTCTTGATTTAAATGTTGTTGAACCTGATTATAATGATGGTAATTGTAGATCACTGGACATTTGATTAATCGTATTGAAAATCAGTCATTAAACGCTGCGTACATTAGTCCCAGAACATGAAATAATTTTATTAAGATTTATGGTAAATAATTCAAGATCATTTAATTCGTAAAATAAACGCAGCGAAGACGTTTTTCAAAAATTAAATGCGTATAATTGAGTTAAGAAAGTATTATAAAATACAGCGATAAAAATGTTTAAACGTAAATTCCATACATTATCTCATAGAATATTTTGAATTTCACGCTACATTAAATTAAATAAACAGCACATATTTTTTAGCTTATTAACTCTTTCCCCCCGCCCCTCGAAATTAACATCCAGTTACGACTTGGGCAACAGGCGAAACGCTTTAGCACTCTGCCCGCGTTCGCGACGTGTTCGCATTTCCCTTGTTATCGTCTTACAGCTTTCGACAGCCGTGCGCGAAATGTAGAACAGGCGCGCGTGCTGGTCCAGGACTTGTTGAAGTTGGATCGCGTTTTAACGTCACGGAAACTCTCTCGAAGAGGTACTTGCGAGCACTTCGTGCCCTCACACACAACGCGATAAATTACACGTTGTACTTACGCACGCACGTCTTTGTTGCGTACGCGTAACGCCGTGCCGTACAGTAATGTTGCGGCACTACATAATGCGTCTTACGGTTTTATTTTATTTAATTTTACGTTTATATTATATCGCATTATTACTGTAAATCATAATAATAATATATATCATAGTAATAATAATACAGGTGTAATATTATTCGCGCGCGCAGCCGTTACACACACACACATACATTGGACGCGCACATAATGATATATATATATATATATAAATCACGTTCCAGGCATTTTTTTACGATTTCTTTTCACGACGCGAATCGTCCCGTTGATCCCGAACGCAAGCGGTGCACGTGTAATACGCGACACGTAAGTGGTGGTTTTATAATATTTTTTCCGCATTTCATGTCTTCGTTGGAACGCTTCCACACGTGTTATTATTTTGTAGCGTAACGTGAAAAAAAAAAAAAAAACGGATAAATAAATAATATATGTATTTCCAATTAACCGTCGACAGATTTAATGCGTACGAACACGACCGATTGTCACAGCACACGTACACGTGATTCTCGGCTGACATGTCGGCCACACGGCGATTCTGTGATACTACACCGTCGTCGTCCTCGTCGTCATCATAATAATTATATTTTACAATCCTTGAGCCAAGACGAATATATAATGATCTTGTTGGTTTTTCGAAAAGCACGCACGGCTCGAGGCGTACATCATCATAATCTTATAATACCGTTCAATGTTTCAAGTATTTTATTTATTATATATTTATAACGACCGTATGCGTATCAAATAAAACCCACCCAATGTCGTAAAATTCGAGTGCGTAAGACAACTTTTATTATTATTATTATTATTATTATTATTAGTATATAACATACACACGTATTATTTATTAAACTACAAATTGAGTGTGAAATTCGATTATTTTTATTTTTTTCATTTTTTTTTCTATAGCGAATAAACTTTATGGGAAAATATCCAGTCAGACGTTAACGTCCGAAACGAAGACTAACTGACCAATCCACTATCCGGCGGGCCACGTAAACCGCGGACGTGATGGATTTGAAATCGATACAAACCCAGTTAATATAGCTTATATTACATCACATAACTATTATACTTTTAACAGTTTTAGTAAGTAACAACGGTAACTAACGGTTTTTATTTGATTCAAGTGATTCCGAAAACTTAAGTACCACAATATTCGTCTATAATTCCAAAGCGGTACACAAATTGATTGTAGAATAAACCGACTTATGCCGAAAACAATGTAAGCAAATAACATGATAGGTAGTACCTGTTAGGTACCGTACCTACAATGTATAGTTTTTCGATCTCAGAGAAAAAAAAACCAACAAAAGGTAAGTTTTAAATCAACTGAAAAAAAAAAGGTATAATTGTATAAAACCAAAACTTATTTGAATTGAGCCTACATAATAAGATTACTTCATTATGATCTATGCTTTTTTTTTTTTTTTTTTTTTTTTTATAGCTATTTTTGTTGTCTCAGAGAAAAATCATAATTTAAAGACATGTTTAAAAACTTTCGGCAAAACGTCTTAAAAAATTAATACCGCATTTGCTATAATTTACCAAAATAAAAAAAAAAAGTTAAACTTTTTATACGATTCGGTGGAAGGTATTTACTATGAGATATTATTGTTCGTTTTATTTAGTTGAAAATAAAGTTTTAATAGAATTCGATTCGCGTAAGTCTATACCCGTTTTACAAAAATATTATACAAACAGTTTATATTAAAATAACCTCTACGTAAAAAATGTATAGATAATAGTTTTGTTCAAAACGTTTTCAATTTTTTTTTTAACATTATAAACACTGATATTACAATATTATGGTCACTTAACAGTACTTGAATTTTAAACACGAACAGTGCCGCGGACATGATATCCGCTAGGAGAAATCATCAATTTTAATAATAATCCTCGTCGCACGGATTTTTTCATTGGAACTTATTTCCACGGCTCAACAAGTCGGTAGTAGAAGTAGTTGTTGTAGTAGTAGTATGTACACACACCTGTACCGTCGCAGAAATTTTTTAATTTATTCTCGTAAATGTTTCCTAACACGTAATGAAAAACGTATACCGGCCGTATAATTTTATAACGCTCTTGTATTTATTATACGTACACGTTATTTCCACACGACGTTTGGTTTCTGATATCGTTCCACAATTTCAAACGGTCGTGTGAACAATTAGCAGTTCATGACGGGCAATAAACAGGTTGTAAGGGATTTCTCGGGGATCGATTTACGTGCGCGTGAGTATATTTGACGCGTACACGGGTACAATGTAAACGATAATATTATTTTTCGGTCAGGCGTATGATATTGTATAAAAACGAGTGTGTGCGCGCGTGCGTGTTGGCGCGGATAAGTGTTCCGGTCCGGTCGAGTAATTTACATTAACCAATAAAATATGTAAACAAATTAAATAACGTCTGGTCTGCGATACAGGTAGTTGACCACCGAAGGCTATTGCTTTTCACGATCTTTTCGACGACAATGTCGAGTACCGAGATGGTTATTCATAGCCTATAATTAAAGTAGCGTATGACATTGCTCTGAAAAAAAATATTCCTCTTGAATAATCAAATATTAAATTTCACATTCCGTACGGTGGCGGTGGAACGGCACCGTTCAGATAGGATCGTGTTACACTAATGAGGTGTATTAACTGAGAAAACCATAAAAATATTTCAAAAATGGTATTTTATTCCATTATCCGCTGTAGGTTATCAAACGCGGTACATAAAAAATTATCCAATGTTTTCGGGTAAGATAAAAAAAAAAAAAAATGACACAAGTACACTTTTAATTTAAATATTTGTAATTATTTTTTGCGATCCTTAACGAGTGTTCATACGCTATTTTGCATTTTGTACTAAAAAAGTTACTAACTTTAAATAAATTTATCTGTCCAATATTCTACACGTTTTTGAGTTTTTAATTAAGCTTATCTTAAGGCACATTAAAATATTAATAAATAGAAAAAGTGCATTATTGTCGATATTATATTTTACAAACTCTTATATTCAAATACTGTTTACGTTTCAAAAATGATAAGTACTACATAGTTTTGCTTGAACAATTACTTTACTTTGCGATGTAAATTTAAAACTATCTGACCTATATTGTTTCGTAACAACTTGAGTTAAAAAATGCAGTATACGAGTATTACTCCGACTTTCACTTAAAATCTATAATTGTCGACGTTCGATGATTCATTGTTATTGCTTTCAAATTATACTTATAGTAGGATCAAATAATCAGTCCTAATTAGTGACCTTCAAAAAGTCATACTAACCCTTTTATATACACGCATTACCAATGCCATGGTATGCAAGGAACTAAATGAATAAAATAAGAATATTTGGTGTCAGTGTCCAGTGTTTTTTGAATTAAAATATTTTAAACTAATTTGTAATTAAGTACAATAGATTAAAAATTCTTTCAATTCTAATCGATTTAGAACTATTAAATTAAATTATAATTCCGTAAAAATACTGCTTATTTTCGACATATTTTTACTTTAAATGATTACTATTAACATAATTATTTTTAGTTTTTATTTTAAATCGATAATACTAAAATTAAAAATTATACTTTCAAATTAAGTATAAGTTATAAGTTCAAATTAAGTATAAGTTATAAGTTCAGGGTTAGGTCAGTTTATTAATCCAAATCGGTTAAATGGAATGAACGTGATTTTTGTCCCGACGTTTGATTTTGTCTTTTTATTTTCTTGATAATTTTTCTGAAATCGCATTTATAATAATTCTCAATTGTTTGAATTTTATATTCATTTCATCGGTATCGTGACTTCATGTATGTGTGTTCACTGACTATGTTTTTTACCATCGTTGATCTTTTTCTCCAATAACATCTGCAATATTCCTTCATATATAAAAAACAATATATAATAAAATAAAACTTCCTCCAATGGACACTTCACAAAATCGGACATCTTTTTAGGAATAGGAATATTTTAGCGTATACCTATTCAAGAAAATATGATAATTTATCAATTTGAAAATAATATCAAAATATGTCGAATGTAAGTACGTTCGTGAAGTTGTTCCCCTTCCACTTAGTTATAACGGTTTCAAACAAAAAACAAATAATTGTAAATGCAATTTTGGAAATTTTAAATCCCCAGGAAACTCACAAAATCAAAATCTAAATGAGGAAGGGGAGCAACTTCATGCGTGGGTATATATTTTTGAATAACTTAGGATAAACACTTAAAATTAAACACATAATATGTTTACGCGCATTTGATCTTTAAAATTCTACCCGAATCAAGCTAATCTTAATCAAATGTCATTGTATGTAATGCACCAGATTATTTTTTTCGACTTTAAGTATACATCAAACTAGACAGTTATTATCACCATTATTTTGAAATTTAATCAAATCTACATAATTAATAGTTATATTGAAAAATACAATTATAATTAAATTTAACCTAGCATAAATAAGTTCTTGTTTTACGTAGTATTATGTTATCGTTGTGCAAGTTATATTTATACCCAATATGAATTGCAAACGTTTATCCATTCTGTATAGAAGACAAAATGTTGATGACCGAGAGTGCCGGTTATTCAGTGGTTTCATTGCATTTTGTTCAAAACGCGTTCGTGAAAACGAATCGTGCCTATGAACACGTGGATAGTACTATTGTATACGTATCGTATAAATATACATATTGCTTAATACTACAGTAAACAATATAAATTAACACTTCGATAACATACGAATCGGTCGAAGATTTAAAAAAATAAAAAAATTACAAAATAGAGTCGCAAATTTTAATACACAACACGTAAAGACTTTACATTTTTATTTTGTATATTCACTCGTACTGGTATTATTCTAAACGTAAGTACTTGGAAATCCACGTACGTACGAATTGAACCTTTGACAAAGGTATCCTATCGTTAAGATCAAAAAACGATATTGAAGATTGCACCATTTTTTTTTTTTAGAATAAACGGATAATTTTTGTTCGTTTCGTTCGCGTTGAGAGCGGAAAAATTGGAACTACCGTCCGCTGCATTCGCGCGAAACCTGTACCCGTGGACCGTCTAATCCTATAGTGCGAGGGCTGGAGTTTATTTACACGCGATTCAAACAACAGCCGTCGACATTTGAATAATTTCCCTTTGATCGGTTCATGGTCCCGATAGTTTTCGTCGCCGTTTCGCCAACGATGTTCGATTCGTAAAGCCGCGTCCACACTAGCGTAACAAAACGACGAACGGTTCGACGAACTGTTCGCCGAACAACTAAAAATTATGTGTGTATGTTCGCGTAGGTTCGCGTACAACTAACCAATAGATTACCTTATGACTTAAATAACTTTTCTGAATAACTTCATAGCAGTTCAAGCTATCGTTGAGTATAGACGTATATGATTTGAATAGGTAATACTAGATTATTAAATATTCTAAATGTTATAAAAAATGACTATGGCGCAAAGGCTGTAGGCAGTTAATCAAACCTAAAAACTGATATAACAAATAATAATTGTTTAATTTTGTGTGTTCGTGAAAATGTTCGAAGACGTGTCCATTCGTGTCGTAACACGTTCGCGTAACACATCCTTTGACGTTACGTCGAAATACCGACAACTGACGGATCGCCGATTTGTTCGATAAAACCTTACGAGTTTGCCCATTTGTTGCGCACGAATCTTGTTTGCGAATACACACGTTGGTCATTTTGTTACGCTAGTGTGGACGACGCGGCTTAAGCCGTAAGTCGTACCCGTTCGAATCGTCGGCCAAACGTACTGGTCGAGTTGTGCGTCGAAACGCGATGACCATACGGTAGTCGGGATCCGAGTCGACGGGCTCGACCGACGTGCCCGCGGTCGCGAGTGTGACGCCCCCGGCCAGAGGTAGATGCGAGCGCGCGTCCGAGTGGACGAAGGGACAAACAGACGGAGAGACAGTGAGAAAGGATCGACCGGGACACAAGACACTAGACACGACGGTCTCGTATACCACATACCGCGCGGTTGTTGGACGTAAGAAACGGAGAAAGAACCTCGCACGTGACTCGGTCGACGTATGGACGTATACGCGTGCGAGATGATATTTATTTTCGCCGTGCGTCGCAGCAATCGCACGCGGAGTGACAGTATCGCAGCGATCTACGACCGGATCGCGCGGTGGTCTTGACAAATATTCCGTTTTAGATGACAGGTGATCCTCGCGCGCTCATCCGGGGGGGATCCGTTTTAGACAGTGAACGCTGAAATCGGACCGCGGGCACCTCATCGTTTGCGTTTGTGAAGAGAAAAATTATTTATGCGATTCTTTTCGGTTGCACACACTTTTTTCTTAAATAATAATACGATTACTAATAATTAGTAATCGTATTATTATTTGTAATATACAAATTATTATTTATTATAATACAATTATTGTAGTAAAACGTTCACGTTTTCTTCTCAAAAATATACAGTACCAAGAGTTTTATTTAACTATTCAATCGTTCAAACGTCTTTGATTTTGAAACTGGATTAACCTAACCTTCTAAGATAAAACTCAAAAAAGTTAAATGTTACTAGAGACTCTGCTTTTCATATGTGTTTTCTTATTATTTATATTAACAGTCACCATTGTAACTTATTGATTTTATTTTATTTTTTTTTTTTGCGGGAAAACATAGCTTGACCCAAACGCTTACCGTTGTTTTTCGAAAAACTGAACCGTTCCATCGATGCGATTAGCCATCAAAACCGTCATCGACCCTGAAGGTGCTGCTTGCAACGTGCGAACCGCAAACAGCGCGTACAGCACGTGACTCGATCGGTCCACTGGGGATGCCCGATGACACTGTAGTAAGCCCATCCGGTCACGTATAGCTAGCCCATACAAAATGACATTATTATAAGCACGTCGAGGATGGAACCTATGGCAAATCCGCGAAACAGGGGACCTCGACACGCGTAAGACAATTTTCTCCTGTTTCCTTGTACATAACCTTGGGGATCACATAGCGTCCGTATAGGATCCGTATTTATACGGGTACGATTGTACGGATAATTTAGATCTAACTTAACTTTGCCTCAAATAAGTTGGTCTAGTTTCAAGTCCTTGTGGGCTGAAACTCTAGACCCTCTTTGTAGTTTTAGTATCGATTTTTGTACGTTGTATATGTTTAGTACGAAATAAAAGTTATTAGTTTCTCAAATTGGTTTCTTGTACATTTGTTCAACACCTTCTACCTCATAACCAGTAGACGACGTCGAAGTCCCCGTCATTCAATCGTACGAACACGACCGTGGTTAGCACCGGGCTCGCTGCAACGCCGAACGAGCCGAGCCCGGTACCGCGTGATCGCGTCGATCACGTTTTCCGCGTGTATCTAAGGCTGTAGCAACCGAATTTTGCGCCCGGGGTGAAACTTCGAATTACGCCCTTAAATATTTTAATTTATAAAAAAAAAACTCACAAAAAAACTGAATATTTTTCATGGATATAATAGAAATAATAATTTTTCCTTATACTATGTGAGCGTTGTTTAATTTAATTTAAATCAATAACTTATTAAGATATCAATAAACATAATAATTATAAGTAGGTTCATGGGTATACAATTATAATATTTATAAGTTATATAAGTAATTACATTAATACATAATATTGTTTTTACTTATTAGTAACGATTAAATTGCAAATTTTTCATTTTGTGCCATCCCGGGAATTGTCCCCGGGGCGTATGCACCTCTAGCCCTTCCTTGCTACGACCTTGCGTTCATCACCCGTACAATCTCAAACCAAATGTTATTTATGTTTAATTTACCTTTTATTTGAATAATTATGTAACGGACAATAGAATCACTTTTATAAACATTCTTATCGTATATATGGTATTTCAAACCGATTAATTTAAAAGATCAATTTTATTTTTGAAATTATCAGTGTTTCGTTGTACGTCGTGTACTCTTGGTGTTTGGATTATTGTGGTTTGTGAACATTTTTCTTAAATGTCAACCAAACGAAAAAATTTGTCAGTAAGAGAAAAATAAGATTTATTTGTTCACTTTGGTTAGTTATTTTAATTATTTAAATTAGACGAATAACTTGAGTAGTCGAAAATAAATGGTTTATTTAATTTATATTTTATGTAAATTTTTTAATTTTTTTTTTTTATTTCATTTAAGTTTCATTTTAAGTACCTATACGTGAAAATATAGAATCATTAAAAAAAAAAGGTTTTTTGAAATTAAATGGTTAATAGAACTCCCTGTATTTATATCTAACATTTCAGGTATCATTTAAAACGAAGAGATGTGCGCACGTTTTATTAAAAAATAAAAAAAAACCAGTGATTTATTAACAAACATATAGTAAAATTAAAAACGCAACAATTTATACAGATAGAAATATTTTGAAAACCATATGAAAAAATTGACGACAACATTTCATTGAAAATGACACTAAACCAACGAAAATAACGGTAAATAAATTACGTATTGGTAGATTGCTTATAGAATTGATACCCATAAGATAATAATAGTGCATACATATAGCGTTGACGTGCTGTGAACATGTATGTCTACACATCATATATTTGAAGCACTTTCGATAGACGTGCTATTTCAAGCAAGAATACGTATTTTTTTTCACTTTTAATTTGATTTCATCGAAATAATGTAAACCGCAACGTCAAACGCCGATGCAGCTAGTGCGAATGCACCATCTCGTCCGGTGATCTCTATTGTTGGAGCGCAGCTACAGAATTCGACGATTTAACGGGGTCGCGCGTTAAAATCTCTGTCTCTGTCTACTCTGTATTTTTTCCTTTCTAAATCGCTATGTTTTCTTGTCTTCTAACGTACACACACAAGATACGACGACCGGCTTTTCCGCTGTCTCATAGTTTCTTCATCGGGCGAGCTCGTATAGATCGTCACAGACCGATTTAGGAAGTCCTGAGGCTATAAGATATCGTTATAGCTATCGTCGCGACCGCATGACGACACGCGAACGTGTTCGCGTCGCAACAGCTCGACCGCGGCGGTGGTTGGGGGTACGCGAGGAGTCACCGAGTTGGGTCTGGTCCCGTCCGATTCGCATCAGGCGCAGCGTACTCTGGTCCGCGTGCAGCAGTAGCCAGATACAACTCTAGTATCTCATTAACATAATATACGAGCCAACGTATAAAACAGGTATGGGTATCCCCTACGTGTTTTATAGAGTTTTTTATTATCATTATTATTTTTACTTCTCTCGCCACCTGGCCGCCGCGGCCGCTAATTACCATATTATACACACACACACACTCACACATATATATATATCCGTATAGCTTAAGCGTGTAAGCCTTCCGCCGCCACCTTTGGAGGAAACACGCACTGCACGGGAGACGTGCGATCGCGCGACGACGACGGCCGCGGCGTGACAAAACGATCGTGTTTGCGATTGATCCGACGACAACGCGACGGAGAAATCGCGTGGTGGAATGCATCGCGCGCGTGTACGCGCATTGTGCACACACTTATAATATATTTATATATATATATATATATATATCAAGCACAAGTACGTAACAAGTATAAGCACCCGACGATGTCGGGTCAACGGCGATATCGTCCATCTCTCGGCGGATTCAAAGTCGACTCGTCCTCCTGTGCGAACACAGACGGACGTCGTATCGGCCCGGAATCGTCGTCGTGCACGCTCAAAAGTCGGTTACTGGATACCGTTGATTGCCAGCCGCGAGTACCGCACGTGTATGGTGGTATACCGTGGTATACACCGGTATCGCGATAAACATTCCGCCGCGTGGTATTGTGCGTTATATCGAGCTGGTAAGAGTTCCGTGTTCTTCGGTGCGATGTGATACCACAACCAGGATCATCGAAAAACAATCGGAACGTTTTGTCGTTTAGTCACAGTCCGAGATCAGTGGTGGAACTGGAAGCGGACGGAGAGTGCTTCAGCAGAACGTCACGAATATTTCTCGTTTACTTCGTACGTGGTGTATAACACGAGAAATACACGCACGAATGGGAGTATGATGATATTTCATTCCCGTTCTACAAAATGCTTATGATAACAGACGAAAATATCAAATAGCATCACGTAGGTTTGGACATTTATGGTTCCTATGTGCGCAGAGCATAATAACTAAACACCGCATTCATCTGACTACCAGAAGAGTTTATTTATATTTTCGATTATACTCTAATGTGCAATCGGTCTTAGCGCTTGTGCTATTACGTGTACATCGATTTTATTAGGATTTTATTCGATCGATAAACACACGTGTAGGTATGTCGAGAGCATAGTTTCTTCACTCCTAGTCGAATGCTAAATTACGTTCATGTCTACCACTACGTGTCGTACTTTTAAGGTACTTCGAATACCGGAGCACAGGTTCAATAATACCTAGTAATCATCGAAAAACCTGATCGGCGTTAAACGGTTTTAAGATAATATACTGTGGTGTCCACCCAATAAGTGTGTCGATCGAACAACGAGTCACGATGGATAAAACTCACATTCGACATCGTTTACATCGAACCGATTATAGTACATACTGCCGACTTTCGAGTGCCGTCGGGGCAAATGCGGTGGTGATTGATGAGCACAACATTTTCGCGGTACCCGGGATGAATTTTCGGGAAATTGACGGTTGACGACCCGGAGGTTCGTCGCAAGAAATCGCACACTGAAGGTATCGTTCACGTTTAATATTATATCGATAAAAACACTATCGGCCAGATGGGACGACGAGGACCGACAACTCGTGCAGGATGTGCACCGCGGTATAATGCAGTAATAATAATAATAATAATAATAATAATAATAACAGTCGTTAGGTTAGGTTAGGACAACACGAGACGATAATAATAATGTGGCCGACGAGATCGCGATTTGTCACCCCGCGGGGTCGTCTGGCGTGCGCGTATTACTATAATATCGTAATTCGTGCACGTTCGTAAATCATATTAATGCGGCCGGATCCGCAAAGTCCGGTGCGCAAGACTGCGAGGACTTCCGGTGTATGTGTGTGTGTGTGTGTGTGAAAAAAAGTGTGAATTACGGCGGCGTGTTCGATTCGCCGATACAACTTATGGTGTCGAGTCTTGTCGGACGGGAATGAATCATTCGATAGAGCCGAGATGTCGGACTCGCACGTTATGCACGACCCGGCATTTATATCATAATAGTTATAATAATAATGCGCATATTCGAGCGCACGTATATTATAATATACCCATAACGAGCTCGTCTAAATAGTTTTATTGCGACACTACACACACACACACACACACACTATTTTATCACGTACCGTTCGCGTACACACACGTTTGTACTATATTATACCCAATAATATATTACACCCGGCTGCAGCATCGTTCGTGTACGGTATAATATTATACTATTTTACACTACTGTCGCCGACCGGCAGTGTAATATAACGTCGATCGGATGATCTACGACCGATGTAAAAACCGCATCGGTGCGCCGGACGAGCCACCACGCAATAAAATAGTGTAAAACGCAATGTTGTATTTCATATACGGGCCGCTCGGTGCGGGAGACGAAATCGACGACGGCCGACAACGCAAGCGTTCGAATCACATTATTATTTCGAAGATACTCGAAAACCCTTTTTAAATCGAACTGGGCGTGTGCATCGCAGCACCGCAACAGCCATATTGGAAGGGTAGCAGTTTCATTGTTAGATGACCGTGGTGATCGACAGTCGGTAAGACGAACATAGGTACGATCGATCGCATTCGTAAGAATAATTGTTTTCTGTAACACTGCGACACGAAGACCAGAAGTGAGACCGTGTTAATCGTTCCCGTGAAAACCAACACGTAAGAATACAATTCTGAATCCGAATTTTTGGGTCCCGAATTTAAAGTTACTACTACACTAGTTGGGTCCCGAATTATTTTAGGTACTACACTAGTTTGGGTTCTGAATTATTTTAAGTATACACTAGTTACTGAATATTTTTTGCTTAGTTCTACATTATACTAACATTTTCCTTCATATTTAGAACTGTCTATGATCTATTTAGACCAAGGGTATGGTTAAAAATGTTTTTTATAATTTTTTCTTGTTTTTTAGTTTTTTTTCTATTAATTTCTATTTATATTATATAATGATTTCAAAATTTTTAATATTTTTTCATTCACCTATATGGCTATAATTATATTACATAATATGTATTTTTTTTAAATTTTTAATATTTTTACCTACACAATTCTAATAATTTATATTCTAATGGAAAAAAAACTAAATAACATTTTTAACCATACCTGTGGTCTAAATATATTATAGACAGTCCTAAGTCTGTTAAAATGGGAAGAAAAATGTTGATATAAATCAGTACTTACCAAGAAATGTTCTGGAACTAGTGTAATACCTAAAATAATTCAGGACCCAAATAGTGTAGTACCTATAAAAATCCGTGACCCAACTAGTACACTACCTGTGATTAGCCCCTAGTGCTTGGGACTCAACTCGGAATACAATTATAACGATATAATTACACTCACGTGAAAGTCATGACGTTCGAAATCGAAGAAGAAGAAGAAGAAGCTGAATATCGTTGTGTCCCACGTCGCAGATCCAGCACTTTTCGGAACATTTTCGTCCGTGTACGCTTCCGTGGCAAGCTTGAGCGACCAATTGATCTGGAAAGCGTGCACAACAACGGACCCCGACGGGAAATGGAATCGCTAATCTTGTTTTACTTGTCGCGCGTGATCTCGCTGAAACGGAATGCCAGCGAGAGTTAAGTTCTAAACACCACTAGATAACCGTCGAAATCTAAGTTTATTCGTTAATTTTGGCATACCGCTCCGCAGAGGAAAACCATTACAATACATAATATTTGTTCATCTTGTTAGATGATTATGGTGAACCGTGGTAAACATAAATCCATTGATAGTGATCAAAAACCGATACACCTCAACATTCACCGTGACACCCGTTCCTCGAAACATCGCCCCCGGCTTTAATTGAAAACCAAAAGTATCATATACCAAAGTTGCAGCCTATATACTCTACCGTCTCAACAATCGGTTAATATCATTACCGAAATCTTTGACGTTCTTAAACTAACACTAAATCCTCAATTACTTGCTGTAACATCTCTACTTGGTAACATTCCTGCTCCACGAAAACCACTCCGACGATCGCACGTGATCGTACAATCATACGTCGGTAGTTAATGATTAAATACGGTAAGTATACATTATATTACATAGGTAATTTCATTGTTTATTGATCTCGCGCTGTATCTACCCCACTGCGGTATACTTGAACTATTCTAAGTGTTTATCGCGTAAGTCATCATAGTTTATCGTTCATTGTCATTTAGTTTCAAATGGTTGTTCTTCGTACGTTCTTTCGTTGTCTATACATACAAGTTAAATTATTGTAAACGTTAAGCCATAATGTTTAACCGCAAAAGCTCTTTTAAAAAAAAAGAATACTTATTATTAAATTTTATTTTTATCATTTAAAATGGCATATTATCTTAAAATTTACATTTACGCATACCAATAAATCACATGATTTATTTTGCATTAGAAAAATTATCAATTTTTGTTTGTTTTTTTAGTACTCTTTGAACAGAGAAATTTTTCAACTTTATTGTGATAATGTAATGTTTGATCTACATTGTCAAAAGATGAAATCAATCGTCTTGTTTCGTGTACATATTCAAGTGCATTTGTTAGTAGGAGAATTGGTGGGACCGGCTTAATACACTTCTACGGGACGTCCGTCGAGAACGAACGCAGCCGAACGTAAAACGAACGGTTTTACGTTTCTACTTTTTTTTTTTGATTATCTACTCCTGAAAGCGTATCTTGTGATGACGGAGCAGAGAGTTACTTTTAAATAGATTCTATATTTTTATTCGTTTATTATTTGTTTTTTTTTTTCTATCGTCCGCGCGGCAACGGCGGTGGCTTTCGAAGGAACCGCGCCGCGTTGGCGGCGATACGAAAACCGGCGGTGCGGTGACGCGGCCGCGCGTCTTTGCTGTTACGACTTTCGGACCGTGTCCTGGCAGCGCGCGTGACGTGCCGCAATAAATAAATGGACGGGACGACGTCCGGACCACCTTGTAGACCGGTCAATCGATCCCGCGCGTGCGCGACGACGACACAACGGGGCAGATTTTTTTTATATCGTCGCGGTGACGTTCTGCTATTATTGTTGTTATTACCGTACGAACGCGACTGGCAAAAACGGTAACAACAGGCGGTAGTGTTTGAAAAAAAAAAAACAATCTTGGACCGTACGCACACGGCACCGACGACGTCGGACGGCCGTGGAAAATAATCGTGAAGCGTTGGGACGCATGGGCGCAACTGGAACCCGAACATCGGGGTTGCTGAAAATAAAATTATATGGTATTTAACTGTAACTATTATAGATTATATAGATCTGAAAAAAAAAAAAAAACAGGAGTGCTAAGAACCTTATTGCGTTCCCCTAGTTGTGTCTATGACCTATGATCTATCACCGCGTGCAACTGAGAATTTCGTCCCCCCGAAACGGTTGAATCGTTGTCCGCGCGGTACACACCGGAGATGGACGGTTCGAAGGGGTGTGAATTCTACCGGTTTTCGGGCAATCGATTTCAAGGTACGATTCGTAACACGAAAATTCCACAGGTTATAACAACTTTTGATCCGCAAAATCGTCACGGTTGATTATAATTTTATTTTAAATCGTGCAACTAGATTTGATGCAGCTCAAAGTTAGCGGAGAGCAGTACAAAGATTTGATTTGACGGATGATCATAAGACAAACACTGAAGTAGACTTTGAAATTTGTTTTAGATAAGTATTTTTAGAATAAAAATATTTTCCTGATTTCCATACGTATTAGATAATAAAACCAGGATATGCCAAAGTTTCACGACTCGCAGATTTCGATAAAATGCACAAACTAATGCTTGCATATCTTTTCATTCTCATTAATCATAACGTTTTAAAAACACTCGTCCAAATATATATCAATTTAGAACAGTTCTCCTTGAAATTTCAATGTTAACCAACATGAGCCTAATAATTTAAAAAATGCCACATAAAAAAGACGTCAAAAGTTTTTAAACATATTCAAAGAAAAAATTATAACCCTTATGTAATCTGTCAAAGTGATATCTCATCATTACAAATCAAAATGTTAATTCAATATTTTCATATTATTAAATTATTATTCAACATTTTAATTCGCCCATGGTGTCTATTGATTATTTTAATTAATTTTAATGAGTATTATGGAGATAAAAATAAAAATGTTTGGAAAATAATATAAACTTCTTGTGGTGTCTTTTTGGTTATTCTAATTAGTTCTTAGTTTTATTTAGGTTTTTATTAAAATATAATTTAATACACTTTGGATCGTTGAAGCTTAAATTTTTTTTTTCTGGTAAAAGAAAACTTACCGATGGAATTTACATAAAATAGGCCAAAAAAAGTTATTAAAGGTGTAATTTACATGCACCTAGTTAAAGTTACAAGAGCACTGGTTTTTAAATCTTTGATTAGTGGGAGGTCAGAAAACAAAATCTGCAGTAGATTTGTTCAACATACGATTACGACACCGGTGCTTTTCATTACCGCGACCTAATACCACACACAAAAATATATAAGCGCTAAATAAAACCGTTTTTTCGTTGTTAGCGATAATTGTTCCACCACATATTTGTCGGAAATATGTGTATGGTAATGACCTATAAAATGTTTTTAAATCAAATGTGCGTTCCATGCATTCTTTTCGTATTTTGGTAACGTTCGATTGTATTTTTATGTACTAATATACGACGTAGTAGACGTATTTAGTTGTTAAAGTAAAAAAATATCTTAAAAGTAGTTAACAGTTCGACAAAATATTGTGTTGAAATACAAAATGTATGCATATAGAATTGTAGGTAAACGCGCAACGTTCTATCAAAATGTTATCTAGTAATTCTTTTTGGTTTGAAACTTTAGAAAATAAATTTCGAAAGGTAACTTGGACTAAATCCAAACGGCCCCAGTTGTCCATCCCTGTTCAATATAAAATAAGTAGCGGTCGAGGTTTTCACGAAATAATTATCCATTCCATGAGTTTCGATCAGATCGTGCGAGCCGTTTTTATATTCATGTCATAGCCATAAATGCGTTTCGTCAAATGAAAACCCTTATTTCACAAATCGTCGTATTTTTTAAATTCTAAAATTAAATCGATAATTTCTCAAGGAATTTATCCTATGAAAAAATATCTTAAAATTCACGAAGCGTCCACTTCCGACGAGACGTTACACGTGCCGGCATGAGTTCACGTTGCCGTAGTCATCCTCGGGAAACGGGTAAACATAGTGCACATCTATTACCCATATAAGAATACAGCACACGAAGCTATATCGCGGGACGGCAGTGGATATAAATATTGTTCTCTTCCGCTCGGACTTATGATTATTATTATTATTATTATTATTATTATTGTTTGGACTTCGATTAAAACACCATAAATAATACATATACTCGTTGCCGCTATATAATATTGTATACGTTGTGTACGTGTGTGGCTCGTGCCGCACACACACAGAACAGTTCATCATCGAGTGGTCGACTTTTTTTTTCTACAATAATAATAAAATAATCTATGCCGCCGTCGCCGCCGCCGACCAATTGCTCTTCCGATTCATTTTTTCTTTCTGTTCTCCGCGTACATACGCGCGCATTACGCTAACCCATACGGCGCGGTATCCAGTTGATTTACCGCCCGTTGTCATCGATTCGTAAACGAGAATTTATTTTTAACCCGATCCCGAGATGTTCGTGTCCTGATATTATTACAATACGCTCTTCGGACTGTGCCGGAGACGACGACGACTACCACTACCAATACTAATGCTACGGGTTTGCACACGGCACGTGATCTTATACCTTAACGGATCGCACCACCGACGGGGTCTTGTCTCTCTTTTTTTCTTTTTATATGTGTTCGCATTTTTTTTCCTTTTTTTTCCTCTCTCTCTCTCTCTCTCTCTCTCTCTCTCTCTCTCTCTC
>NW_020271727.1:1329675-1358040 GCF_003268045.1 Sipha flava
CTCTCTCTCTCTCTCTCTCTCTCACTCTCTCTCTCTTTCTCTCTCTCCCTCTCTCTCTCTCTCTCGTTATAATATTCCGTACGTTCGCGCGGCACGAGCAAACGCATGCGATCGCGTTGCGCATGATATAAATCCCGTCGCGTTTTCACGTGAATCGTGAAAATTCCACAAATTGCCCGAGCGCACACACACGATAATCATATAAAATATGCACGCGACGGTTACGGTGTTGGACGTACACGCGCGGAACACGATCATCTAGATCGCTCGCGCAACATCGAACACGTGTGCGCACGTCGTAAACCCGTTGTAGATGTATAATAATACGGCGCGGGGATCGCGATTGATTTTTCACCTTTCGAACGCAACGCTCGGCTGTTGTTCCAGCACCAGAATAATGTTTAGACTGCGCCGGTTGTTGCGATTGTTGACCGGAAGATATTTTACTGTTCTAGGTTAGAGAAATTATTACTGTTTCTATGCAAAAAACGGTCAATACGTCTTCGATCGTTTGATTCGTTCGGTACAGATCTCCGCCTTATTGTCGGTCAATTCCCTTAACTCTCCTTGTAACCGTATTCCTGTCCGTGTCTATCGTAATTTGTTTTGTATACACCATCATTGGTCTTCCTCTTCCGATACGACCTTCAACGTCACGTAAAAATAAAACCCATAACCTTTTTGTAGTAAACACGTTGCCTTTTTGGCGATTTGATAGTGAACGTTTTACGAATTTCTCAACGGTTTTCTTGGTAATCTCGAACAACTGACAACAAATTATAAAAACCAGAAAATGGACGGCATATCGGTTAGTTTTTCAACTCCAAATACAATGATTTTAGTTACATTAAATGTTCATTGAATGTATAACCGTTTACTATATGGATGATATAATTTTTAAAAGGTATTTTTTAATTATTTTTGGGTAATTGAAAATTTCTTGAGTTTTCTTAAATGTCAATTCAATCACTTTGGTTAAAACAAAAGTTTTGAAAATGTAAATATAACATTTCTTTTACATATCTATCACTAATTGAAAAATAAAATTAAGCATCATTTAAAAAAAAAAAAAAATTAATTCACATTAAAATTAAACGAGAGTTATGATTTAAAATGTATACATTATTGAAACAGCATTATTTATGTGCGGTGACATGAGGGCCTGAATTCTCACGAGCCATTTTTAATCAATGCGATATATTATTAATAACTAATAACGCTGTTATGCGCGTTCGGTGTGCAAATAAAAAATCCGTCCGGATTACTTATTCGCTTATTTTCTTACGGTGCCGTGTGTCAGTGCCATTTCATCGTGTCATGTTGTCGCAATGGTTCCACGCGGGAGCCAATGTTTGTTGTTTGTCTCAGAACCGTTCGGGTAATGTGGACGTGGAAATGAAACATGAAACGATCGCAGATAACTGCGGAATACGCTCAACGGACTCTCTTTTGGTCGGTAAAACGTGTCGGACAAATGTAGGTAAATATTATTTCCAACGTAACATCGACGTTTTTCTCATTTGACCATTTTCGTATTTTAGCCGTGTTAAAAATATAAAATTGTTCGAGACTGGCGTTGCGGGCTTATCGAATGCTTGACCAGTGAAAATGCAGTGAATACTCGAGTAATACTAGCTGCATTCTTGACGGTTTTTAAAATAATCAAATAAGAAAAATTAAATAAATAAATACTTTTCACGCGTTGTACATATGAATGCAATCGTTTGCAAAAATATTTTTATAACAAGCACAACACGTGTAAACGCTGACGAACCAATGCTGGTTATATTTTGACCATGCAATATTCTTATGGTTGTATTGATATGGTTAACATGTGTTTTTATTCGTAGTAAATAAAGCGATTTCGGATTCCGACACCGAACAACGTAGTATATTCATCAATACGGTAAGCAATCGTCGAAGAGGAGAAAATATAATTCCATGTGATGGTTTCAGAAAATAATACCATAGAAAAACAGCACTAGACTACAGTTATGTACTATTTTACATGAAAACTACTAAGAGTAAGCTTAAATTATATGTATTATTATTATTATTATTATTGTAGTATTAGGTAAACGAAGTAGTCACCAGTCGGTGAACTCGTCAATCAAGTAAGATGACAATATCCACATAGCAGTGATAACATGATATAATGATACAACAATATTGATGTTTCGATTTTCGACGCTCGAGATATCGATAGTTGTGTCGCCTGTTTGTTACTGGGCACGAATAACGAACGGCGTAACGGTCTAAACCATCTGATAACAATGCGAAAAACGTACTTTTTCAAAATTTGTTTACCGTTGTAGAAGACGTAAAATAAAAGTTACAAACAAACCGTCGGAGACTTGGTACAATAACTTATATTTAAATATGCATGTATGCGTGTACGGATGAAAAAAAACCCCGTACACACGTGCAACGGGGTAATAAGAACGAGTAAAGAAATCACCGCGATGACAATCACGTGACCCAATAAAGGCTGGTCGGGTACGTGGGTATGGTTTTCCGCACGCGTTACGGTTTTTATTATAATTTTATTATTATTATTTATACTATCATCGTCATCGTATTGCGCGTAAGAAGAAAAAAAAAAAACGATGTCGATCGTACTTGCGACTCGCACACTTTCATGTGCGTCTAATATATTGTAAATTATGTGCTGGCATATAACGTGGCGGCCGCGATGACGACGGAAAAAAGCGTAGTCGTTCGACCACCACACGACTTCTCGGGGCGACGACGAATCATTGAAAATTAAAAAAAGAAAATCGCAACAATAACGTTATTCAATCGGATTCGGATCGCGTCACGCAGCGTGTTTCGGTATCGGATGACGGTACGTACGCACGTGATTCTCGAGTTGCAGCAGCAGTCTTCTCGGCGAGCTTTGTTAATGGTGTCCGACTAGGACGGGATAAGTGTTCGTGTTTTTGAACTCGCCGTTTCGAATAGATCAAGAATTATAGTCTGTTTGATGCGGCGCAAGAGATTCCTACGAGTCAAATGTTATGCGTTCGAGTGTGGCACGAAGGACGAACCCGTTTGAAACAGGATATTAATATTATCGCATGTGTCGACTGCCGTTTTTGACCAATTTTGATCAGGAGCGCATTTGTAACATGATCAAGAACCTAGACCGAATACGATTTCACGTGAAACCGATTTCAATACTGA
This sequence comes from Sipha flava, assembly GCF_003268045.1. Classification (NCBI taxonomy): domain Eukaryota; kingdom Metazoa; phylum Arthropoda; class Insecta; order Hemiptera; family Aphididae; genus Sipha; species Sipha flava. The sequence continues at coordinate 1,332,859 of NW_020271727.1, forward strand.
CACTTCGAATGGCATAAACAAAAAAAAAAAACTGTTGAGTTGGTACGTTGCTGGCTACCGAATAGGAGAACGTCCGGGTTTTTAGCTGCTATGAGAACCCATTTCCACCACTTTTTCATCAACGGCCATAGTATTATTGATCAAGACTTCGATCAACAATGAAAAAAAAAAAACCTAGGGAAAAAAATCTTTTAGCTTACTACGAGAGGAAATATTATGCTGATTAGACTTTTTACTGAACTACGGACGAAGAAAAACGTATCACATTATGGGGTCTAAATCATTCTTTAGCGCACAACCATTGATTATAGATAGTATAGATACCATATATATTTAATTGCAAAACTGTGAATGGTGAGTGATTCTATATACGAGTACATCATGCTTATTATTAAATATTGTCAAAACGGGTTTTTATTTTTTTTTTTACATGAAATGGTGAAACTCCACCAAGTCTCGGATTATACAGTACAGTGGTTATAGGAACATTGGATATTAAACTTTAAGAACAACGGATTCAATGGTGGTACTCAAAGGTGGACAAGTTAATGAAAATAATTGACTCGAGTTAAGTTAAGAGAACACAAAATCGATAAGTTAAAAGTTAATAAGAAAAAAAATATTAACTTAATTTAGTTTAAAAAAAGTTAATTTAATTTTTTTAATTAGTATATAGATCCTATAAAAAGTGACTGCGTTCTTTAGAAAGATCTAATTTCCTCAAATATTATAAACAATTTTATTGAATTTTATATACTGCAGTGGCTCCGAAGTGTTTGAAAAATTATATGTTATTGTACATCAAGGGGTCACTCATTACCGTATTTATTTATCTTTATAGTTAAAATTCTTTATAAATAACATTTTGTATCCACAGCCAGAGCACAATACTAAAAGGTTGGACCCCAATCTACAAAATCTAATATGACATCTATGACCAAATTTTATTATTTGTTGAATAATGTTAAATTATATAATTTTCAATAATATTAAGGTTGATTAAATGACTTTGGTTTTAATGTACATTAAACTATATTAAATAACAATAACGATATTGATTTAAAATAGCTACGCTATAGCACAGAAGAAATTTCAAGTTTTTAAACAATTATTTTCTTCTCCGATATAAATTTCAACTCATAAAATCTAGGATGCTATTGCCAATATTAAATTCATAATTTATATTCGATTTTTAGGTCATCTGAAATAATTTTTTAACTATAGTTAAAAAAATGTGAAAATTGTTTGCTAACTTTTAACGTATTTAAAAAGTAATTAATTAACCTATTAGCTATTGACACAGTTGTGTACATCAATTCACATAACGTTTCTGTGACAATTTTAAATGTTTTCAGTTATTCCAATAATTCTTTCATATTTTAAAATTCACCAAAAATTATAAATAATTTATCAATATTTTAATTTTTTTCACACAACATTCTTAATTTAAATCGTGATTCTATGTAAACCGAGGAATTTATTAGTTTTCCATAGTGTACATTTTTTATTTTTTATTGAGTTTTTGTTAATGATTTTAAGTATGCTTCGATCATTAATAAATAAAAAGTAAAGGGTAGAAAAATAGTCGTAGTTAGTAGTTTAAACGAATCATTTTTTGAGTATCTCAATCTAGGAGTTTTGTTTTTTTATATTTTAATATACTACCGATCACTAGGTTTACAATGATATTAATTCCATAATCAAAATGATTCATGGACTATAAATGAGTTCGATAATATATTGTATATACACTATCATAATATTTAAAAGTAATAATTTGTTAAATATCGTTATCGAAAATATGAAAAACTGTCGAAATCGTATCGAATCATCGCTATCGATGGCCAACACTAATATTTATGATGTAGACAACAAATTAGACTAGGTAGATCCGATAGTACAATTTACACGATTCGTCGCAATTATCTATTTTCAAACAGATCACAGCCAGAATTCAATCACGTCAATGATGTGTTTAGAACATTTTATAAAGCCGTTATCGACAAATTACGAATAAACACTATGTTTTGAATGTTCGCAATATCTCTGGGGAATCGAAGTTGATTTGAAAACCGTCTTCAACGACGAATATAATTTTATTTTTTTTTTTTGCACGTATTTTTACTCGTTTTACGAACATAATATCATTACCTCGAGTTATTTTGAATTTTATGTTTAACAAGACCGTTCAACCCGATTTAGCGATTTCAACCAGTTTTATCCGAGCGAACGTGTTCAAAAACCGCATTAAATCACTTATGTTTGTCGATTACGTTCGTTTTCGTTTGTTTTCGATTGCTCTCTGAACGTCCAGTTAAATTTCGTGTACGGGAAAGAACTCTCAACTAAACACGCATTTATGTAATGCAGCTAGCCTAAACGTCGCCTCCTTCGAATACTTCCATCGAAACAGGTAGGCAACGCGATCAAATTATTACATCTGAAAAATAATCCAACACGAAATTCGATATTAACCTTTTGCTTCCGAACGTTAGACCACTTCACATCGTAACATTTTATCTGGCGGTCAACATCCAGATTTATGCGCCGCCCGAACGTTCAGTCTTCCTCTGCCGTGTCCCAGCGTACCATTTCGCTGTGATCGTAACGTCTTGCGACCAATAATTAACGTGCTGAAAACGACTTCGCGTTACGTCGACTTTAACCACATACGATAATACTGGTTTCTTAGAAATATTTGAATACCACTTATTCTAATTTTTTTTTTTCGCACAGTATCGACGGATATGACAAGTGGTTTAAGATTTTACAAGATCGTTTAAGTGACCGTTGCTGTACCGTTTGACCAAACCGCGCTCGCGCTACTCTAACGGATCCGTATTCAATAACAGCTAATCGATATCCACTCGCGCGCGCGCCATAAATCAAAACGTGACAAGACGTTTTTTTTGGCGTTCACGCGAACTCGTTACGGACGAACAATGACGCACAGCGTACACATTTACCATTATGATTGTTACGCGTGTACGTAATATATGCATGGTTGGCAATATACGTGTATAAAACTTTTTGTAATACGGTTCGTTTTTGAAATAAACTCTTAAAAATTAAGAATGATTCCTATTTCAGATATTAAATAAGTTTTTTGGTTTTTTATACACGATAAAAATATATTTTACTTATATTATACATCTACTTTAATTTTTCGTTTATAATCTATTAATATAAAACATTAGAAGTGTAACAAATATCACAAGTACGATGAATTTGCTGTAAAAAACCGATTGATAGATAATAAATAATAAATGGATTAATACCACCACAATCGTTTGTTTATAATTTATATTTCCTTGTTTTATTGTGTTTAAATTTGAAATTAATTTTTGTTTATAATGGATTTTATTTTTATACCATACCGTATTATAGGTTTCAACCCTGAATATATGTTATGTTTTGCACGTGCATTGTAAAAGACACTGTACGGACACGGTTAGATCGTCGCACGTTTCCTTTATTACAGGTCTCGGAGACCGTTACCAAAAAGACGAACAAATCTTTCCCGGTCGTACCTATCCGACGAACTATGTACATCTCATAACATTGCGTTCGTGGAAATATATGTGCACGAGTACAATGTGCGTATCGCTGTGCGACGAGTGATCGCTACGATCGAATTTTAATATTATATGCATATGCGCAAACAATAATACAGTTAAACCTTGGTGTCTCGGAGTCGCAAGGGACCGAAAAAAATAGTTCGACATATTAGAACTTCAAGTTACCCAGGGGATTTAATAAAGTATATCAAATTTGAAATAAAAAAACTATCGGGAAAAATGTGTATTTATAATATAGAATGTATTTATTCATCGTACGCGTATTATTAGTAATAGTCATTTGGGTAATTATACATTATTTTCTATGAAAGTAGAAAATCTGCAATTTTTGTTTGTTTTTGTGTATTGTTAGAAGTATTTTCAATAAAACTACCTAAACTACATACAATAATAACACGGCGACGGTGCAAAGCGATTGGTGGGTCCAGCTCAAATGTTTAATCACAACTAGGCAAACTTAAGTTTTGCCGTCCATTACTTGTAATGAATTTTTTTTTTCTGCATAAGCAATACTAAAATAGACTTGATTCCGAGTTCATCGTATTTATTTGTATAAAGTTAACAGTTTATTAGATCGAAACATTTATTGATAAGTAAACCATTGATGTAAATAAAATAAAACGATTTGCAGTCTTATTTTTTACTATACGTAATTTGATAAGAGTAGTTATTAGGAATTGTAATTTTTTTTTTTTTTTTTTTAGAAAATAATCTATAGTGATAAATGTCAAATGCCGCCTTAGGCGTGGGCATATGTTTTTTTATCCCTTGAGCCGGGTCCCGGGCGAGTCGTTGGCGCGTGTTCCGAGCGTATCGTCCTTTCGGGAGACAAAAATGAAAAAATAAAACCACCGCGGACGTATACGCGTATACGTGGACAGCAACGACCGCTTTTACGCATAATTTTGGTACCAAGAGAGGAGGAGGGGGTGGGGACAGGTTCATTAGCACACGCGTGGTGCCATTAGAAAGCAGCGGATTTTTTTTTTAACGTTAAATATTCCTCCGGTCTTACGAGACACGGTAGCCACTCCTGTCGAATAATCGATTTAGATGTAACCATCGATATTGTTTTCCGACCGTGACCGATCGGTCGGCCGCGCGTTTTCCATCCGTCGAGATACTTGAGCGAACGGCAATTTGTTGTCAGGACGACATCTGCGTGGTGACAACCGACCCGGTGCTGTACGACAATGCGTTACGATCGGTGGTCACATCCTGACCGCCGCCGCCTTCAGGACAACGTATTCGTGTTTCCAAACACGCGTTTCCGTTTTTTTTTTTTTTTTGCCGTCCGCTATTACGATAAATAATGACTATTACATTCGGTAAGAACCGACGATTTACCGAACGGTTGTCCGAAGCGGATTGAACCGGTCGACACCGCGGTTCGCGGTCGGGCCCAACAACAATAGTAATAACAACAACAATACGTAGCGCGATATCATAGGAGTCCAATAGAGTTGGACGTCGCGCGAAAAATAATAATCCTTCGAGTTCAGCAAACCGTAGTCGAAAGTCAAAATCCAAACCGATGAAACGTCTTTCGGGAACAGCGGAATCAACAAGCGGTGCTACGTTGTCTATCGTGGTACGAAAACGCATACGGTTTTCTATTTTCGATGAATAATAATCATATACGTAAACTGAAGGGGGGCATTTTCCAGGTAGAATACATTAGGAGAGGCAGTGCCTCCTCTGATATTTAACATAACTTGTTTTAAAATAAGTACAAAACATCTGGTTATAGCTCTAACTATACAATTTTCTTTTTAAATCTTAATTTTAAATTTTCGTCTATCTAACATAATGTTAGAAAATGAATAATTTTATATAACAATATGTGTGTAGTAAAGCGGCGTTTAGCCGCGGACACCTTTTTCGTTGGATATGTAATTATATATTTAACCCCCTAATACATTTCCAAGTTACGCCCATGATATTAACTGTAAACGTACACCAATGCTTCTTTAAACCTATTTACGCGAATCGATTGATCCGAACGGTGCCAACAAACCAAACGACCGATCGGTACAAAGTATTACATACACATCATTAGAATATGCATCGAGTATTATATTTAATATTTATTGAATTCTCGTCCTACACAAATTGTATCGATCTACTACCATTACATTTACTCGTATTGCCATAACAGTAACTGTTGAAGAAACACGTATCTCGTATTATTACTTATCACATCCATTTAATGGCTCTATTGTTTTAGATTTATCGACATTCCGCTTTTAGATTTCCTATTCAAATCTGTTCTCGTTGAAAATATAAATTCGATCGATTGTGTGGTGTAAAAACAAACTTTTACTTTGCTCGCTTTTAAACTCATAATGATGTATCGATTTAATTTTATCAATATATATTGTGGCATCGTGTTCAGTCGCAAAAGGAACGTAAGATCATTTACGTTTAAGTTCCGTAAATTATTTTATTACTAAACGATTTGGACGGTAAATAGTTTAACGTTTTTGTGACATACAACACCGTACGACATACATTTCAAATATCGTGATTTGTGTAATTGAAGTCGGTGTACTTTGCTTTACGTTTAGGACAATGCGTCATGGAAGTTTAAATCAGATATTTCGATAAACCAACTTAAAACAATAAATAAATAAAAAAAATATAATCCATTATTTGTATAATATACAACGAGGCGTTTTCCAGTTATTAGTCATTAGGTAACTAGGATTTTTCAAATGGATTTTCAAAGCATTTCTGAGGTGAAGATACTGTTGCTATAGAAATCGTATTTATATTGGTGCCCGAAGAAGAGAACTGATTTGACCGATCACATTTTTACACACAGTAATGTGTCAATAAATGTATATATATATATATATATATATATGGTATAATGTTCAATAAATAAATGAGAAAGTCGGTGTAAAACGTCAAACGGATTGCTAAAATTGTTTTTTTTTTCAATTCTCTAAAACGTATAATATTTATCGTTTATAATAAAATCGACTTGTAGTGATGTCAAAACGGTTTAATCCTAAAAGTGTGCACGTTTGGGATTAACAGATTTCTTTTGGTGATAAGTCGTTGACCTTCGGTAACGGAGTGCGGTAAATTATCGAATCGCACTACTACCCGAAATATCATCATACTCCGGGTACAAATAATTAAAAACATAATATCACGCGCGACGCAGCGTATCAATAATAGTTTACAATTATCGCGATTTCTCGCATATCATTTGGACGTTTTGATTGATTGCACGCGCGCGGTTTCTCCTCGGCGATCGATCGTTATTACTACCGGCTAGACGATTGCGTTACGATTTGTAAATGTACGTCATCGCGCCCAGTGTGGTGCGGTGGGTGTTCGCCGTAAGTATTTTTAAACGATCGGTTTAGTTTTGGTTTTTAATGAAAGCGCATTGTTTTGAAAAATCAAAATTTTCTTTTCGGTTTACGTACGCAGGGCGGCGCGTGCGAGCGTGCACGCGGGCCGACTCGCGACGGAACGTATGACGTTACGTCACGTTGGAAGCACATAACATCCGGTCGGAACGCCGTCCCCGCGCGCGCACACAATAATAGCAGCAGCGGTGGTAATAATGATGACGTAGAGAAGCTCCGGGCTCTGCGCGTACTTGCGATTTCTTCTGTACGACGGCGGTTGTCGATAAATTAAAGTCTGCATTAAGTTCGCAGCACAATGCGCAGTGGAAATCGACTCGGCCGGTCTCTCTAATGAGGCTCGTCATGGCTCCGCGACGGCCGAGATTTATTGAGCTGCACGCGCGCACATTCGTAACGTACAAGGGCTGTTGCGGTACGGGGACACGTGCAAATATTTGTTCATCGCCGCCAACACACGTCCTCTGGGCGTGCCATACGGGTACACGAGGTCACCGGCGGGTTTAAGGGGATGGCTAATGGGGCATTATCCCCCCCCCCCTCTTGGGAATAAGCTATCTATTTAACAAAGCAAATTTAATACTACATGATAATTCATATATCAATAATCATAATAAAACATCGTCAATGGTACCTATTTTATATATTTTTTTTTATAAATAAATAGCTCACTTTTGTTGTTAATTATACGTATTTACCTACATTTTAAAATGGTTTCAGATTAAAATTGATACCAATAATGTATCTATTTAAACTTTGTCATTATTGTGAAAAAAATGACTTACCTACTTATGAGGGACTCAAAAACATATTCTGTAATTTAAAATTTTATATAGATTTAAAAAAAAAACCAACTGACTAAATTCTTAAACCTCCATTAGCCCCTCCCTTGGTTAGTGATAAAACCCACCTCTGCACGAAATAATCGAGGGATTCCAATATTATGCGTGCGCCGATAAACGAATCCAAAGTATTACAAATGACACTGCAGTGCGATGATGACTTTATACTGGCAACACCTATTGTACCTAATGCTGTAACTGGCGCACGCGGCCGTATTATCGCCTCAACATATATCGTGTACAACACGTGTATTAATAGTATATTCTAATGAAGGTTTCGCGTCACGATAGGAGGACTATTTTTCTCCGCACCAGTTTCGATGAAAAAGTAAGACGTGATATTTTAATTGCTCTGCGATGCACTACGAACGGTATCGTTGCATTACGAGGCCGATTCGAACTGTACACAATCTGCACCGAACCGGCCGGGACGAGGTGCGGGCGAATGGATCTCTCGGTGCTGCTCGCAATCCTGCGGTCGTACGGGAATAAAAGTTCTTTCTTACGTTCCAAGTTCGTTATTACGCTCCACCGTATTGTTACAGTACCGTCGGTAATTATCGACGCTTTCGCCTACGCATTGTCCGAACGAACCGGACCGAACGGTTTTATAATGAACCGGGATCGTTAAACTATTGGTCTCGGAATATCAAACTTAAGCTTTGGGCCATATTCTGGATTATTCGGTTGTGATTGAACACGTATCGCGTTTCTTCACGTTATGTTACATATTATTTGTGGCCGAAAAGGAATGTTAAATGTTTCGGTTTATCTTATTAAGAAATGAGTTTCTTCTACCATATCAACTGTCTTTAGAAATATAAACCGATCCACCCGACCGCTTTCACCCGGAATCGTTTTTTCGAGAGCAATGGTGGTACACGGATTCAAGTTTATAAGACCTATGTAACAAATTTTTTTTTCCAAATGGATAAGGATAACACACGTATTTTAAATTGTATTAAAGTAGAAACCGTGCCATTTTTATCGTATTATTTTTCCGCACTGCGTTCCGTTTTGATCTTATACCCCTGGAGCCAAACGTGCTACCGCATTTTCGTTGTTCCTTCGGATTACTCTTGTGTTCCAGATTCAAATAAGTAGTCTCGCACTGCGTATCGTCGTCATCAATCGTCAAGTGCATTTTTTCTGTAATTTTTGTTTTCCGCGTTTGCAGTGAACAGAACTACAAAACAGATCGAATACGAATACGATCCCGTGCGGTACCGTACTGAAGCCGCGGCTCGTGGCGGAAGAATAACCATCGTTCGTTTTCTATCGACGATCAGCGCGTCGCGCCGCACGGGGTTCACATGTTATTATTGTAATTATCGACGTTACGGTTGCACAATCGTCTTTTCGAGTTGTTTTAACTCGTTCTCGTCATCGCGCGGCACACCAAATCGATATGTTAATTGAAACGTGTTATTCGAAATCCGTTTTTGTATATTTAGTGCGCGTGTTGTGATGCGTACGCGGTCGGACCTTGGAAGAAAACTGGGCCGCCCACGTCCGAGATCCAGTGGCGCTCGAGCGAAACGATAACGGCGGAAGACCGCGGGTCCGACGGTGCCTGCGCGAGGTTAGATCGACGGCCCGAGTATTTCGATCGACTAAAAGTTTTCATCGAACCGAACGCGTCACGCAACGCGGTCTCGTACGTATGCGAAATGGTCGAAAGCGCGCGCGATTTCGAACGGCACGATTGGAAACCGACCGACGAACAACGTGTAACACGCACGTTGAACGCGAAACGGGGTACAAAGAGAGAAAACAAATTATTGTTCGGCGACTAAGTGACGTTTTTTGAGAGAGGAAAAAAAGCGATTTGAAAAAATCGCAAGTTCGAATCGAGCGTCGAACACGATTGCAGCAGTCGGTGCCGTCCGACGACCGAAAAATTACGATATTTTAGTTAGCTTCAGAGTTGACTTTCGCTTTAGAGCAGCTATGTCTCTTAACCTTCTTAATTGCAACAATTGAGCGGTGTTCAATTCTTCTTGGCTCTCAGACCATCCAAATGCCAAATCCAATGCATCAACAACTTCAGAATGAGACGGCCTATTTTCACCTTTAGTCAAATCATCTGTTTTATTTTCCTCTCCTTCCGTGTGTCATCATCTTCTTTGAATAAGCTACGAACCATTTCATCGTCTGAAAGTATTTGATATTTATGATCATTTGTATCCCCATAAGCAGCCACTCGTTTATATTCTCACAATTCCCAAACACGTGAACTTGGCACGTGCCGTTAACTTTTTTTTTCTCGTCAGGTTAATTGGACGTTCGGTTGACTGACGTTCGGATAATCAGAGTTCTACTGTTATTCGATCCGAACCTCCCCCCCCCCCCCCAATTGAAATTTTTACATACTCAATGGTACAACAGTAAATAGTGTAATAATAATATTATATAACGTATTTTAATTTCCCATTATCTTCAGTATACAAAGTTTGTGGATTATACAATTATACCTATAATGTATAAACCATACTGTAGTTATTAACAGTGATCTGTTGGAATTGAATCGAACTATAATTATAATAAGAGAACGGATAAGATAAAAATGTTGGACCCCTCCACATAAAAAACGTTCTGAGCATACCGCTGACCGCAGTGACCGTCGTCGGGAGTTGCAGCGGTCGGTATGCCTAGAGACCCAGTAACCCGAAACGGGAGAACAATTACCGCTGCGGTAACCGTTCGGCGAAGTGATGCATGTCGTTCCTGCGCGCAGCAATACATAATATGTAATTATAATATATAATTGCGGTGCACGTCCACCATCGGATACGATATCTCGACGCGTATTGTTTTGTCGGACTGCTCCAGCTGCAGTTAAACATTAACGTGCGTCAATTGAACGCTTGTTGCTCCCGTCGCCGTCGGACGATGCGCGCGCGTTTCCAACGCCGTACAATAACGTAGCGGTGCGTTGTATAACCGAACATTAAGAGAAGACTGTGTTGCATTTATAAATAATTTTCACAGGGTTGGTTAGCGGCACGATCGCCTACCACTAGGTAGCATTCAATTATCACTTGGGGGGGGGGGGGGGGCACTAGTAATAGTAATATTAAAAATTGATCTGCTGTGCCGTGTCCGTGCGCTTGGTCGTCGGTGTCTTTGTAGCGATCGTGAAGGATCGGCCGAATCCTCAACGAACTGCAAGCTGCAGGTCCTCAACCGTTCGACTACGACTATGCAGTGCCTGGACATTACGGGGATGGAGTCAAAGCGTTGTACTGTATTGAACGCGGAAGTATTTTTGAAATTTATGACGAATGATATTTGCCTGTTGTTAATGATGTTTCGAACCAAACGTGGACAGATCGTTTGGAAAAAACCGACTTAAGTACCGCTAAACATGCGTTACGAATGTTTTGCTCCTACTTTCGTAGCTGATTTCAGAAATATAAAAGTTCGTTTGATTGTTTCTCGTTTAGTTTTTAGTACCAAGCTGTGTTAGCCAGAAATAAAATTTCAAAAACGTACTACAAGCTTGAAATTTAAATATCTTTTAATTGTTCGTCGGAAAATTGCAAGGCACCATTTGTTATTGGAATTCATTGTTTAATGCATTGAAACAGGTTCGATGGCTTCTCAGCGTAGTAATTTCAATTTTTTGTTTAAAATGGATCAGATAAACACACCCCACTTTCTTCTTCTTCTTCTTCTTCAAGTGCCTATCTGAATGTCAAACAATCGCACTTGGTTCGTCACAATAAACTCCTGCCCTCGTATCGGTGCGCACATATATGACCAAGAGCTCCTTATGCACGCACTGATGGCCTTTGGGCAAGATCGCTGGTAGAGGGTTGTGTGTCCTTGTCATATAGGAACGTGTGGCGGGATGGACCTTTGACTGGTCATTTGAGGGTTTGACCTATTTAATTTTTCAATAGTTTATTGTTATTATAGGCCTTTATTATTCGAATTGTGTTGTCCGTGTACTTATTGAAAGAACTGTTACTTATTGATTTTTTACACGTTAGTAGGATACACTATTACAACTTATTTTTGACATGATATATAACCTAATGATGCGTCTCATTAAAATCTCCTTACACTTTTTTTTTGTATATTCTCAACAATGGTTTTTGGCGAGAATGAGAGTGATATAAATATTACAGACATTTTAAAACTGAAATCAAAAATGGAAATTATGGGCAGAATAAAATATTGTTACTTCAACCGGGGAGGGGGGTATTCTTACAATGATAAAGATACGTATTAATGGCTTTATAGTGAAATATGATTACAATAATGTGGTGAAAGATGAAACTGAAAGTGTGTCGTGTTATTAATTTATTTCCTATCTGGTTGATTATAATGATTGCTACATGTTGGTCTCTTAGTTACTAATCATTGAACATTATCATGGGATGTTAATGTTATGATTTATAATTACGAATTTCGTGTTAGTTTCTTTACATTGTTTGTGAGTAGTTGTTACAATATGTTGTTATGTTGTATCATTACTATAATTAAAATAAAAACAAAAGTTACTTAAAACAAAACTATATGGTATCTGAAGAATCGGACCCGAACATCTCGGCGTGGCCATTTCGGCGTGGCCGTCTCGGCGTAGCTATTTCGGCGTGCATTCAATTCTTTTAGACATATTCTTTAATTTAATTTTTATTATAAACGTGCAGTATGCCGGTATAGTATATTATTCTAAACACACTACATAAATTATATTATGCGATACGGTATCGACCAATAATAATAATGATAATAAAGATAATAACGATAATTATGATTATCCCTCTATGTATGTAACCTAATATAAATAAAATTAAAATAAACTAATAAAAACTAATATTATGGGCTATCCCCCTTAAAAAATTAATGATGTCACGATTGTTATAATTATTTACAAGTTTTTTTATTCTTTTATCTACATCGATATATTTCTTTTTTTCCGTGGGGGACTTTTTCCAGCTTCTAATTGATTGTACTTTTCTCAAACAAGAAATAAATGTCGATAAGGTTGGATGCTGCACATACATTTCTAAATTAAGTCGTCTATTAGCTGCCTCGGCATAGTCGTTAGTTCTGATATAAAAATCAAATTAAAAAATATAAGTTTAAAAGAATTGAATGCACGCTGAAATGGGTTCACGTCAAAATGGTTTACGCCGAGACGGCCACGCCGAAATGGTCACGCCGAGATGTCCTAGACCGTTGAAGAATGCGTACACACATTTGTTCTACGCGTGAATGTCTCCGGACGTGCAACTTATTCCGATAAGAGCAAATGATGCGTGGGTGAATAATTTGCATAAAAATGAAAACTATAACAATGTACACATTTTGAATGCAGGTAATAACGAATCTTACAAATCATCTAATTTCTGGAATGGGTTTTTCCATTTTATATGTATTTGTATAATGTGTACGACGATTTGCACTTATTATTATGTGAAAAAACCTTGCACTCATTAATTTTTTATACCGAGTTCTTCAATTGCACTAGCTGGTAGCGATTCCTTATTTGAATAAAACCATGTGAGCAGTGGGTACACACATTATACAGTTGGTTGTCTGCTATGCGTTCGACGAGATATTAATAAAACTTGATGAAAATATTTATTCCAATAGTAAACAATTAAACCATGCAAAAATGTATTTAATTAACTAGATATTATTTGAATGCATTAGAATAATGTACAGTTTATTATTTATTTTGAATCACCTTCCCTAGAAGAAGAAAAATATGTCACCGTTTTTGAAATAATTTTTTTTTTTGTGAACAAAATGTAATCCTTACATAATATTACATTATTATTATAGATGTTTTCGATTACCATATGATACCCCAAGGCACTTAGAAACAATTATTCATTTTTATTTATTTATTTTTTTGGTTTTTCCGGCCTTTAAGACCATCAAACAATTATTTATGTTAATACAAAATAAAAAAGATATTTGAAATATGTTATTCAGGATATAGTGAAATAAAATCATACAAATACAAAATGTTCAAACCCTAAAAATAATAGGAACTCAAAGAATCAAAAAAATAAAATAAAAAATAAATATACATTCTTTAGACGAGGTAGGTACCATTAAGTAATATTAGTATAATTTCTGATTTTAAAATGTGTTCCACATAAAATAACATATATTTTTTTTTTTAAACATTTTATTTAGCTTAATTTACATTAAGTAAAATTTTTCTTATCGTAACAGAAATGTTAAGAAAAAAAAAATTGATATAATAAATTTACTTTAATTATTAGTCTCAGAATTTAAATTAATCAATATTCATGAACCAAATTATAAATGTAATAGAAACTCAAACCCTAACTACCTATACATATGGGAAAAATTTTCAAAGTACCCAGAAGCTAAATTTATTATCAAAAAAAAAAATAATAATAATAAAGAAACCAGAAGACAATCTAATTACATATTTCAGTGCAGTGAATTTTAAAAATAAAAAAATTTAAACATACTACTTTGTTAATTAAATGTTATGTGAGTAAGTTCTTAGTGAGTATTTAAAATCCGTACAACATAATAAGGCGAAATAATCACTCATGATAAATCGTCAAAAACAAAAAAAAAATTTTTAATGAATTCAAACTATATGATATTTAAATTGTTACATGATGTTTTGATTACTAGATTTAATGTTATTTACAGACACATTAAAATTGTGTTTTTATTGCGAGATAAATTATAAGCTAAAAATTATTAATAATCTTCAGGTCTGGTTCCAAAATTAAGTATGACGTTTATTAAAGACCAAGCATTGGTTGGTACAAAATTAACGAATTTTTTCGATCCCCACACAGTCAATTTCTTTTATTGGTCGCGCACGATTTTCGATTAAAAAATAAATTCTTATTATTTAAACGACGGGTTGTATTAACGGTGGATAAATATCGAATAAAAAACGCACGTCAACAATTTCGCGGTCGGACGACGGAGGGTGGAATGAATAAATAACGTATAATATTATTATGGTACATTGTCATCGCGGGGACACGCTGTACGCTGTACGCCAGTATGATTTGCAATCGTTAACCGTATAAAGTGCGTATTTTTATTTTATTATTTTTTTTCTGCTGTATGAAAAAGTAGTCCCTGGTTTTGACCTAAAATCCAATTGGCTCCCCGGCTTTCACGCTCTCGGATCAATAACGCAATTCCCGTCGGCCATGATAATGAGTATACTCGCACTTATAAATAATATAAATCGCTGCGAGCGCGTGTCCTGTCTCCTGTACGGATGCACGTACGGCTAACGCACTACCCGTCGCACGGCAAATATTTGCGATGCACATAAAATATAATAAAAAAAAATGAAATGAAAACACGAATTCCGATTCCGTACTCGCGACAAACGATACCGCATCACCGGGTTCCATCGACATTGTTAACATTTCGCAGACAGAAAAATATATACAGAGAGAGAGAGAGAGAGAGAGAGAGAGAGAGAAAAAGAGATAACGAACCATCACGTTTTGCTCGTTGATTAATACGTCGTTGTCGATATTTTTCGCGTAAAGTATACGTGTCTCCGTTCGAGTAACTACATTTTACGTGTGTGTGTATAGTTAAACGTTTTGAGGAGCAGAACAGCGCCTATAGCTTGCGTCTCGTGTGATTAATTACTTGTATTTTGAACTATCATAAAATAGTTGACTTAAAAAAAAAAAATAATAATGAAACTTCACACTTTGTTGTGATAGAAAACGGAAGACTGATCAAAACTATAATTGGTTCGTTCGGTCGAATCAAGGAATTATTTCTTTGATAGTTGATCGTTGTCAAAAATCTGATTATTTTTCCGTCTTTTACCACATTCCTTCCTATATCATGTTCATTACTCAAGGATATGTATTACTCCTACTGGTAACAATAAGCCCCTGTGACTATTACAAGAGTAAAATACATTTTAATGAATATTTCTTTCAGAAGAATAATTTATTCCAAACATAAGTGAATTTAATTATAAAAAAATAATGTATTAAATAAGATAAAGACTAATTTTCGTGTCGGCCACAGGGTTTTTATTAAGTGTGCAAATTGCACAGTGCAATGAGGAAAAGTAGTTGTGCATTGAAAACTAGTACCTTGTGCAGTACACGAAAAAATTGTTGTTTGTATCCATTAACACGGATATAAGTTATTATACGAATAAAACGTTGAATTTTAAATCGGTTATGACTAAAATTAAAAATAACTATTCCATCGACTTGCGAATATTAAATCCGAAGCAATTATCAAGTTTTAACATGTTTCCGTTAACATAGTATTATACTCGTACTTACATGCTTAAGTCGCTATACTGGTTGTACACATTTAATTATTGAATAAATATATTTCGAATATTTAAAACTACTGCATTTTAGGTCATTCAAATAATATTAAAATATTTGTCTAAAATTGAACAATCATTGGTATTCGTCAAAATTCCAATAGCTAATGTCGATTTTGGACTTTCTGACAAATATGAGTTGTACCTCTTAATTTTTTAAGGTTCGTCAAATATTGGTTTGATATTCAATATTATATTCTAAAGTAATTTGCTTTTAAGTATGTATTATAATCTATGACAATACATTTTATTGAAAAATAAATATGATAAATAAATTGTCAGAATGAAAAAATTAAATAATTTCCATAAATAAACAACAGAATGCGTACAATTATGGTTTTCAAAAAATATATAAACCGACGAGAAAATATTATTTTGTCTGTAAAACAACCACTCTCAACATATACTCGTATAGTCTATTGAAACGTTGTCACCGAAAATGAAATGAATTATTATGTTACGGATAGATATTACATAATAATTATTATTTGTGGATTTCGCAAATCGTCTTGCGAAAAATACAATTACATTACACGGTCGAAGATCCTTATGGACCAAAATATTATCATGCGCGAAATTATAATAATTTATTGCACAACGATTAGAGGTCTCGATTGATAACGTGAATCGATACGTCCGTGAACAGTTCGTGTACACATGAAAAGAAAATTTGTAATCACGTCTACTTCGTCCACATGAATTTACTTTCCGTCTTCGCGTGTTTTAGTATTATTCACGGATGCATATGTAAACTAGCGGTAATCGGCCTTTGGTATGCACTGTCGGCGTCGAATGATTTCACTGATTGTTATATACGATTGTTGTTTGTCAGCTAGCGGCACTAGTAACTGGCGCTAGTAACCCTGGGGTTCCACGGAGCTTAAGTATTTTTTTTTAAAAATGTTTAAGAAAATTACTTTAAAATTTCCAACTAAAAATTAGTGAAAAAATGTTTGCGTTATAGAAAAAAAATCTTTGTATAATAAATAACAACGTATAACCCATATAGAATAATATACATTTATATTTAGTCTAATTAAAGTAATTATTATTAAAATATTAATATACATGTATACAATTATTATTATTTTAATTTTTATTTTAACATATTTTTTTAATTAAATACCCGTAACACAATATTTTTATCTATATATATATATATATATATATATAAATGGGGCCAAAAATGTATAACAATTCATCAATTGAGAACGGGTGGGCCAATTTGGGTCAAATTTTTTTTTTTTTTTTAATTGTTCGTAATTGCCAGGAGAAGGTTTTTGCTAAAACAAGTGTTGGATATACATTTGGTAGGTCTGGGAATAGGTTTTTATTTATTTATTTCCTAAGTGCTATTGTATAATAAATCGTAGTTTAATTTAATAATTTTCGACCCGGTCGATAACTGCACAATTTAAAATGAATTATTAATTGAAACTATTAAAAAACTATTAAAAACTATTTAAAAACTATAAATTTTATTTTTGGTATTAAATAACGGGTATTGCATAAATATTAAACAACAAGATCCCACAACAGGTGCAAAAACAAACAAGAATGTTAATTCGAAGGATTATTATGCATATCGGTTGATGATTTCTTTTATTTATTACATATTATTATTATTAATACTTATTATTTATCACGTTCACATCAAATCTAAAATGGCCGGGGGATCACATCTTTACTATTACCTGGCCAAAATACAATACATCGTTATGACATCACAGCACGAATTTTCAGGTAAAAATTGAAGTCTTTGATAAATTTCATTATAAAATTACATAAATTCTGACCCATACGTTTCTGGATGTATTCTATTGAATGGAAAAAGCAGGGATTACCTCATGCCCACATATTGGTTTAGTTAATCGACGACAAAATACGTCCTGAAGAAATCGACAGTTTAATTTCTACGGAGATTCCAGATCCGTCTACTGATCAAATGTTGTTTGATATTTTTACAGCAAACATGATTTATGACACATGCGGCAAGTTGAATCGTTCATTACCTATGCATGGTGGATGGAAAATGTACTAAAAGTTTTCCGAAAAATTTCACTAACGATACGATCACAAATGTTGACGGATATCCAATATATCGTCGAAGAAATCCCGATAATGGCGGACAGTTATTTGTTAAAAATATCAACAACATAGACATTGACGTTGATAACTGTTGGGTGGTCCCATGTTCGCTTCTGCTGAGCAAAACATTCAATGCTTATACTAATGTTGAGTTCTGCAGTTCAGTGAAGAGCATCAAATACATTTGCAAGTATGTGAATAAAGGCAGTGATATGGCTGTATTTTGAGTTGAAAATACGAATGCGAATGCTCCTCAGGTGAATAATTTTAAAGATTAACATGATCACATGTATTTAAATTTAAAAATCCGTGGAATTTTAATTCACTAGTGATTAATTAGTAGTGTTCAAAAACTAAAAACTAAAAGCTTAAAATACTCGTATTTATACCGGATATTCCGAAAATAAATGTTTCACAAACAGTATTATGGTTAAACGACAGAACGGGCGGATTAATATAAATACTACTCACATAACAGCGAGGTGGAAATTTCTACAATCTCGATATTTAAAATTCACTGGTATTCAAGTAACCCGTGTGCATTATGATTATTAACATTTTTATTTTGAAAACAATTGGTTAGAGTGGTCTTATATGTTGGTCGTGTTGAGTTATTTTTTTCTTTTTAGACTTAAAATACATGTAAATTGTTTAATTTTACAAATCGCACGTATTATCAAGGGGGAGGGGGACCAAGACTCAGTGGTATGTTGTCACGTTTTGAGGGGAAGGGTAACGCGACGGATAACACAATTTCTCTCACGATGTAAAAGCACACTGCACTTGGTCTTCGCACGTACCCCCAACATCACGTGGTAGTCGCTACCGATCGATTCGAGTGTTAACTTATAACTCGTAGATCACTGCTTCTCAAACTGAGATGGATATACGTATATAAGAAAACATTAATTTACTACACACATTAATAATTGATCTATGTGAAATAGTACATGTAATCTTAAGGCATAATTATCGTCTTCGTTCGGGGGGGGGGGGGGGGGGGGGCTTGACAGTTTTAACATTAAATTTAAGGGGTCCCGTGGTAAACCGTTTTGAGAAGTACGGTCGTAGGTAAGAGCGATCTCCCGTGTAGGTGCTACGAGTGGCGACACAAACTCGTTTCGTTTCGCATCTGAAAACGGGTGACGCGTTTTTGGCATACGTCCTAATTCCCATCGCACCGGCCGGTTGCTTCATCGTCATCGAGTCCCCTTGTTGAAAAAAAAAAGCAAAATAATAAAAAATTTTGTACTAAATAATTTAACACACATATCCAAAAGCTAAGAGACTTCTGTACACAGTCAATGAGACTACCGATCATTAGGTGTCGAGTGGTCGAGAATATATTTCAACATAAGCAATTGGCGTTAATCATCGCGACGACCAGAAAATCACGGACGGCCGCGTGCTGAACCTATGACCGATATTAGTCGATGACGACGATCGCTAATACTCTGATAATGTCTGATAATTATTCATGCAGGTAATCTCCTCCAAACGAGTGTCTGTTGTGCGCAGTGTAATTTTAAATACGTTCAAAATAAACTTAATTCGATTTTTTACAGTTCGGAAGAACCGCGAATAGAGTGGCTGCGGACAAGGCTGGGCAAGATACCAAAAAAAAAAAAAGTATCTAAATACAAGATACTACGATATTTTTTTAAAGATTCAGATAGCTGAGATACGTATAAGATACAAGATACTTTATACATTTATTAATATTTGTTTATTTGTTTATTCATTTACATTAGGTACAATAAAAAAATAGTATAAATACATTTGTGAATTACAATATTTATTTACTAACTATTAAATTTTTAAATTTAAATAAATTATATGTAGTATTATAGTAAAAGTTTTTTATATAATATATCCCATGTTTTAAAAGAAATCCATGGTTACCTTTTAAAGAGACTAATTTTTTGAAAGTATCATCTGACACACTAGATCTACATGGTGCATGGATATGCCCAGCAAATGAAAATAGTCATTCAATAGTAGCTGA
Organism: Sipha flava; assembly: GCF_003268045.1. NCBI lineage: Eukaryota > Metazoa > Arthropoda > Insecta > Hemiptera > Aphididae > Sipha > Sipha flava. The sequence continues at coordinate 1,353,090 of NW_020271727.1, forward strand.
AAAGATTAGGCTTGTGTTACATTTTATAAATTTTTTTTTTTTATTTTTGATAGTTATTTAAGCAACTAAGTGATTTATTTTTATCATTTAAAAAACTTATAAATTTGAGTTCGTTACTCGACTGATGTCTTGGCTGGTCTAACATAGAAGAAAAATTAATAAAAGACTCTTCTGATTCTTCACTTGAATGGGATTCGATTTCCGAGCTATTTTGTTTTATAAATAATATTTCATTAATACATAAATTTTGAATTATTTTTTTTTTCTCCATCACTTATTGTTAGTGGGAGCCAACGTAATTTAAAAGTAGGGTGAAACATGTAATTAAAATAGCATAATTAACTTTAAGTATTAAATTTAAAAAATAATTAAATGTTTTGATAATATTATTGGGACTATCATAGATGACAAATGTCTTAATTTTTTTTCTTTTAACGATTCAAGCCGGTATTTGAGTGAAAATAATGTTGGCATTAATAAACCATAGTAACAATTAACTTGGCTTTGCAAATAATCTAAAGCACATGAAATTTGATTTAATAAAATTACATACTCATTTTAAATACTCTAAATCTAAATCTTTAAAAACATAATTAGTATTTAAATGTTGAAAAATAGTATTTAGTTTTATTTTATCAATAAAAATTTGGCCAATAGAATCACATAATGAATCCCCATTGTCGGTCAAGAATAAATTAAAAAATAGCCTAAGTTACTTTTTTTAATTTCAGCAGATTTTGGCATGTTCCACAAATAGTTGCACTTTTCAATGGCTCTCAAATGTAATCTATGAACTGGTAAACTTTTAATAGCTTAAGGAAATCATAAGTAGCTATTAAGCTTATTTATATTTGACTTAAGTTCATTTATCAAGTGAATGCCTTCGACGTGAAAAACTTTAAGTTGTTAGTAATTATTATTACATAATTTTAAATTGTATCTTGTATCTTTAATCATAAAAAGTTACTAGATATAGGTAGTGCCGCAACTACTAAGTGTGCAAGGTGTGCATTGCACATTGGACCCCAAACCGTTATAAGCCCCAAACGATGTATTATTATAGACATTTTAACTGAAGTAAATTGATAAATGTAAAAAACAGATTTATCATATTATTAAATATTTATAATCAAATAACATACCCAACTACTAACTAGTTGCCATTGACCAAATGCAATACCATTGATTATAAATAATATTATATTACTAAAATATTTATAATCCTTTGCTAATATTAATTCTTAGAACAGAAATAGCAGAAAATAATGCAGGTCATTTAAAATTAAAGATTCACTAAACTACTTTTCATAATATAAACATCGGTTGACATATTTTATTTATAATTGGTAAATACTTTTTTGAAAAAATATTTAGGCCCCAAAAATCAGATTTGCATACCAGCCCTATAGTGTGTAGTTGCGGCACTGGATATAGGTCAAAAAAGTATTTAAATCCATGAAACAAGATACATTAAAATACTAAACTATATTTATACAATTGTATCTCAGATACGTATCTTAAATACTAATACCTAAGAAAATGCCCAGCTCTGGCTTCAGAGAGATTCGATATGAAAATCGTTTATGGAGCTTTTTTTTAAAGAATTTAATACATGATATAGCAAAAATTCGATTTATTTTTATTGAAAAATAGTACAACAGCTTTTAGAACAAAACTTATTTACGTGGATAACTGTATATTATCATGAGTTTAAAAAATGATATATAAATATTTGTATTTAAATAACTAAACTCGTCGAATTTATTTTAATGTTGTCAACGTCTGCGTCCTGTAATTTTTTAGTTCGGAACACCATTAGTTGTTCGCTTACGATTCAACCGATTCTAAAAAATAGTGTAATCTTAAATTTTCTTTCGCTCTTTTCATACTCGCTACCGTACACTTCATACTTAGTGTGGTACTACCTTACCTAAATTATAACATAAAACGTTAATGTCCCTTCTCTACTGGGTTATTGTCCAGAATAAATTAATATCCTACTTAAATGTTAATTTTAATAATAGTAATTCAACTACACGTATAAAAAAAAAATACATCATTACACTGTTTGTGACAATAATTCTCGTTTAATCTCTCGTAAAAAAAAAAACACGTGAATAATTTACGTCATTGCAAATATTTAGGTTTCTCACGATGTCCAACGTAAGTGTATGGGTACGGATCGGATGCACACGCACACACATATACACAGACGAATGGGCACATACGCATACACAAACCAATGCACACACACACACACACACATACACACACACACACAAACACTGGCTTTATGATTATCGATCACATTGTAATAATTTGAAGCCCCATGCTGCTGCTGTTTCTCGTTGCCCGCTCTCATCGCGTTTAACCACGCGTGAATCTCGTAAACGATAATATTTTTGTTTATATCTTCCAAAATTGGAATAATTAAACGCATTGAAATACATCGCCGGAAAAAAAATTAACTGTAGAATTTTGCGAAAAAAAAACCGCAATATTCCTATATTATAGTTATGGGACGTGTGGTTGTTATTAATTACACGATATATTATTATAATAATATATACAAAGACGGTATCTCATTTGCTTATAAACTTGAAATATCTGTGCCCGCATAAAACTTGTCTTTGCCTCGATATACTCGTATACTGAGTGCATTGAAATATATTTAAACAGCTCGAGTAATGTTTAAACTCATAATTTGGACAAATTTTTTTTTTTTTTTTTTATAATGATTTCAGTAACCCACCTATTACACGACATATTATAAAAAGTTTTGCGTACAAGTGTAACACGCCCAAGGACGTGATTATGTTGCAAAAACGATTTAAAATTTCTTGACTGCTACCATCGGTACATATAAGTAAATTAGAGCTCAGCATTATATTATTGCTCATTTTAATATCACCTTAACTTAAGTTCGATTGCCATTTAAAATAAAATCAGTTCAGATTTAATTAACACGACGGTAGATGATTTAAAATATTGGTTTCTATTGGGTTTTTTTTTTTTTTTAAAAATTTACATATTTTCGTTTTCCTTAGGCATCAGTACAACCGTAATCGCAATACGAGTATACGCATAAAAATATATATTAATAAATATTTTGTTGTTTTTTATTCGGTTTCGCAATTTTCAAGTATCATGTGGGCTATGATACGTTCAATTGGCTTTCGTTTGATTATGATTTCGTCGTTAGGATGTACGCCATTTGATATCATAATTCTTGTTTCCATTTTCACCGAATAAATTTAGTGATTTAGTGATAAACTAACGAAACAGATTTCAATGATTAATTAATAAATGTTTTAATAAAACGTTATCGTAGCATGCTCTCTTTGCGTATCTATCGGTAAATTGTATGGAGACTATTATAAAATCACTTAATTCGTCATTGCTTAATTTAAGGATTGATTTTTAGGCTGATGCAAAATTTGAATTCAACATACCCTAAACTTACAGCTTTAGTAAACAGCACAAATTTTAGACTAGTAATTCAGAAGATATTCATTTATTTCTAGCCGATTTACGTTTTACGTGCAGTTATGACAAGTAAGACTATTACGGCACTTGTACGTAAGACCACCCGTAGATTTTCTACGAAGACGTATTTTATTGATACACTTAATTATTATTATAGATGTAACTCACATATACTACCGGATACACTGTATCAGCAATTGTAAACTGCGTCTAAAATACAGGTAAACACAAAAATCACAAATGTAAACTGTGCTCGGGTAAAATACCAGATAAAATACTTAATTCGTTACAGTTATATAATATGAATAATTAAAAAAAAAATATAATTTTAAAAAGCAAAATAAGTACAAATATTACAAATATTAACGTCATATTGTTATAACATATTAAGAATTAAAAATAATGTAATTTTAAAAAGCAAAATAAATACAAATATTACAAATAATAACATATGGTGGATACATATTCATCAATTGGAATTTGACCACTATAATATTTATTAATTACATTTTCTAAGTTTTTTTTTTTTTTTAGAGTTTTGGAATTTAAACGGTTCATTTATACTATTTAGTTTAATGTATACTTCTATTTGAATTTCTTTTAACTTTTCTATGAACATAAAAATATATGGATGAGTTCTATAAAATCGGGAATTAAAGTTTGAATGAAAAGACTTGCATGCATTAGTGGTTAAAGTTCGCTCTGCTGATGCTTAATGAATACTGAGCTTCTTCACGTATATAAACGTCAACCAAATAATCCGCAAATCGTGTCACTCTTTCGTCGTCAAGCTTTGATTTCATTCAATAATTGACAAAATACTCAGATACACTTCCTGGACTTAGAAATGGTAAACCCTAACCATCTTCTATCACTATTTTTATTTTTATAGTCATTACTTAAACCATTTTGTTGGATACTTCTATTACAAGACTGTGCTAAATAAAAGCGACATCCGTGTATCTTTATCTGAGGCCAAACAGTATTATATGTAAAATGAATAGCTTTTTTGGAATCTATTACGTCATCCAATGGTGATAAAATAATATTATTTTATAAACTATATTCACAAATACATTTTAAGCAATTAGTATATGATATTGTACTCTTATCGGAGAGTAAACATATGGTGAGTGGTATGTAATAATATACCTTTGACAAAACCATGTATTATTAACGTTTGTGTAAAGTATTTAGGGCTGTATGAAAATGTACTATACATGTACAACCATTTTGGTAGCGCAAAAGCTTTTAAATTATAAATGCAACTGAAAAAAATATATTTCAACTCCTTGTTGTTTATTAATAAAAATAATTAATTTATATTTGTTTAAACACCACGTTCTTCAAGAATTAATTGAATTTCTTCAATTGATTTAGGGAATGGAGGCAATATTTTTCTTCTAGCATTATATACGTATATTTCTTTTAATATTACGTACTTCACTTACTTCTAAATTTTCCG
>NW_020271727.1:1358440-1370733 GCF_003268045.1 Sipha flava
GGCCTTATCGCGTATAGATATAGATATAGATATAGGTATTGGTATAGGTATAAGTTAGGTATAAATTGCCAAAAGTTAATTTACCATCTCAGGTTCATGGGAGGGGTTCTGCCCCCCCCATGGATACGCTAATGGTTCATCAATTGTTTGTTTATGCACTCAAACTCTTTTAAAAATTTCAATTTATTTTAATGATAATAAAATTATGTTAATGTATATTTTCAGATAAAAATAAAGGACATCTAAAAAATCATTATGATGATTTTACAAGTTAACAATGCAAGTAAACAATTTATGGATCTTCAAATTCATCCTCCTCACTTGAAAGCAAGAATTGACAGGAATTGACCTGCATGACATGCTGGTAGAATTGTACAGGACAAAAAATAAAGTTAAACGCTATTATTTACGAATCATACACCATATTTTAGATATGTGCACTGTAAATGCTTGGTTACTATACAGAAGACACTGTCAGAAATTACACATAACTAAGTATCAAAGTATGTTGCAATTCAAAACTAATATTGCTGAAGGACTTATAAATGCTGGATTTAATAAAAAAAAACAAAGGGGACGTCCATCATCAAGTATAAATTTTGTAAATCCTACACCTCCTAAAAAAAGAAATGTTTTTGCTGCTAGACCGTATGCTGACGTACAGTTTGACAAAATAGAACATTGGCCATGTCCTATTAGTGAAAGACAGAGGTGCAAACATTGTCCAGAACATAGTTATTCTAGAATGAAATGCGAAAAGTGTAATGTTTACCTTTGTTTGAATAATAATAAAAACTATTTTGTAAGTTTTCACAACAAATAACAAATAATTAAATTAATCAAATGCCTAATTCATTGTTATTTTGTATTTTACTGTATTTTATTTTATTTCATTTAATCATTACTATACTCTTTTGTCTTAAGTATAGACTTATTATAATTATCTTATGTTTTTATTATATTGTTATAGTTTTTGTTATTGTTAAGTTTTCAGTTTTTATTTATTAGCATTACTTTTTTTTTTGTATTGTAGACTGATTATAAGTATCTTACAAGTCTGAAATATTTAAGGAATTTTAAAATTTAATTAATTATCCAATTGTTATTTTAAAATGTGCAAACTTCCTGTTCTCATTTTATTATAAAACTATATATTTTGTTATAAAGTTATTAAGTCAATTTTTCATATATATATGAATTGTGACTATTTTTATTTGAAATATTTTGCAGTATTTTTTTTAATAAAGTATGTTGTTATTGTCTAAAATACTTAATATTATTATTCACCTAGAATATAATCCAAGCTACAAAATATCATGTTATCAAATACCCAGTGATCTCATTTGACATCATGTGTTTTTTGACTCTAAAAAAATAGTAAAAGAATTTTTTTTATTCAATTCATATTATTTAAGCCCTATTTAATAAAGAATTATAAAAAAAAAATTTTTTTTTCATGTCTTTCACTATGTGGGCTGGAAAGGGTTAATGATTCGTGATTATGGTTTAAACTTTGTTCAGTGATTCTGTCATCGTCACCTACCGTTTTTAAAAATGTTCAACAAGTTTTGACCATACATCGCCACTTAACCTCACTCGAAGTTAGAGGCCGATTAATTTTATGAAACTTAAAATTAGAAATAATTTTCAAGCATTTTTCACGCTGTGACATGAATTATTCGGCCATCGTGACTTTACTGATTAAAATGAATACGATAGGTACTAGCAGAACTATGTCGGAAGTAGTCAGAAGTAGTCGGAAGTAGTCGGAAGTAATCATCAGTTGTCGTATTGCTGCAATATAGATATTCGATAACATGTTGGTATTTCTTGACGAAAATAAAATTTCTGTGATATACTTGAAAAAGTACACAATCGTCAAACATAAGAGACTTTAATAAGTCAACATTTAATAAGTTAATAATTCGGGCGCAGTTTACAATATAACTTTTTAACATAGATAAAATTCCGGGTGCAACTTACAAAAATAAAGATCATTTGAGCGCATTTTACGTATACCCATTTGTATAATGGTTTTGTAAGATGTTTTATGAGATGTACAATCGCGAATCCATAGGTTTATCTGTAACGACCATCGTTTCAATGACAGTTATTGTAACCACCAATAATACTATATTTACGACCTGTTTGATGTGTTTGATATTTCGGTTTTTTTTTTTTTTTTTTTTTAATAGATTTTCCACTAAAATGCTTTTTTATTTACTCATGTACTGAATTACAGTTGATCAGTTAATTGAACAATAATGAAAAGATGTTCCGATTGAAAAATGGTCTTATAAATACTGCAGTCTGGGAATTCGATTGCCGACTCATCCGTTCGCGACCACATGTGGGTGACGCCGACCAGATCGTCCTGGAACCTGCTGACCAAAGCAGCCACCACAGTCACGTGGACCAAGTCGAGCTGTACGTCGCTTGATAGGGTGCTTACAGTTGATACAATAAATAAATACAATAAGTGACAACAACGGAATAAGCATTAAAATATGTCAATAGTGATCTTAAAATTCATTAAACTATTAAATTTGTTTTAAATTATTATTATTATTATATACATGTGTTTATACAAATTAATATTGTATATTTTCAGCGGTTTATCTGTTAATGAAATTAAATGCTTTGGATAATTTACTAAATTAAACAATAACCTTTAAATAATGTATCTACATTAGGGATGGGTATGAAATCCGGGTCGGTCGGTAATTGGGGGCTAGGTAAATTGAGTCCACGATATTTTGTGTAAATTTCGAAAGCGGTAAATTGAGTCCCGAGAAAAAATGATATTAGGTAAGTTGGGTCCCGAGGAAAAAAAGGTAATAGGTAAATTGAGTCCCTACTGCTAACTATACTACCTCGCCGTAGTTGTTTTACAAATGATAATTCACACTGTTTCTATCGGTTATCGATTCCATTGTGATCAAATAACTTGGTAACGTCGTAACTTTGATTATGTCTAATTAAGATACGTATATAGGCATATACGTACATTAGTTGGTCGTATATTGTGTGTTAGTTATCAGTTAACACCAATATTGATGATAGTTTTTATGATTACACACAGACATGAGTGTACGAAATCTGAGCATTTTCACTATATTTTTCGTAGCGTGCATTGCGTACTGTTCGTCGATTTGAGTTTGTTAAATTCGTATCTTTTAAGTTTTTACCGAAAATGTAATAAAAAACACAATAATATTTAAATTGACTTCTAATAAAATCTATTAGATATTTAAAAAAAAATTGTTTACCCTGGACTTAACTTACTACCTTTTTTTCCCGGGACCCAACTTACCTACTACCTTTCTTTTCCCGGGACCCAACCTACCTACTGTCTTTATTTTCCCGGGACCCACTTTACCAATAAAAGGTTATTTAGGACTCAATTTACCAACTCCCGGCAATTGGGCCACATTTTATGTACTAATTGAATAATAAAATTGAATTGAATAATTCGGACAGTTTGGATAATCCATGAAATCCGGATATGCCTATCGCTAATGTACATCCTCTGAGTCAATCGTGATAATAATATTATGAGTTTCATTTTAAACTTTCTAACAAAGATCTCTCCCGACGATCAAACAGGATGCATTTTATCATGGGAAATACGTTGTACGACCGTATGGATTGATTGAAAATTTGTGATGAATTAAATTTCCGTTGTCAATTTTTCTCTTTTTGTTTAATTTATTTCGTTTAAAATTGGAAACCAAAAATGATATTGGTAATTTAATAAGATGTCAGTACACTGGAATTGAATAATGTTCTAGATAGACAAAAAAATAACAAAAAAAAAAAATTAATCAAAACTCGTCTATAAGAAAGTAAAAACCGGATTGCACTCGTTTTCGTTAAATGTACACGATACAAACTCGGATGCATTGGCACATGGATATCTTTTACATGCAAGTAAAATGTATCGTTTTTCTAACAACGGTTTGATTGTCGCTGTAAATAATCGTAATCGAAATCACGGTGTCAACCGATTCTGTTTTTATTAAAATAATTAAACAACATTTAGTCAACAACAAAAGTCGATTCCAAGTAGATCCGGCATTAGATTAAAAAAAAAAAAAACCACAAATATTAAGGATTCACCTGATAAATATGACCAACAATTTTACTTGTACATTTTGAGCCTGAACTTAAGAAAAAAAATCGATTCGCCCCCCCCTCCTCCCAAGAAGTAAGTCTACATACGTACATACGCCCCTGGGCACGCGTGATATATTATAATGTTATTTCGATGGGTTATCGCGTCGGACCGCGACAATGACGACGTGCGTTACGGGCCGACGGAACAATAATAACACCTGCTATATGTTGATTTCGTTTCAAAGACGCGCTCGGGAAAAATTAATACCGTGCACGACAAGCGGCCGCTTTTGATAACATCCCCGCGTGTATAATTACGTTATTACCTACGTACATACGTCGTACGGTACAATTATATATGGTAATTCGCGCGCGACCGATGTACGTACTCGACGTGAATTGGCTCGTACGCGTAACATAAATCAGCAGCTATGAACTTGAAACGCGGTCGATAATCGTATGCGAATTACGTTAAGGAGAAAGTAATAACACAGCCGACAGCCGATATAATAACGATATGGTTTTGTATTTTTTTTTTTTTTTCCTTACGATACTATTCGTACGGGTTCGGAAAATTTGTCACGCGTTCCGTTTTAATCTTCGAAAAATCGATTTGACGCACTTCTACTTCGGTATTCGCACGCCTGTACGCAATACACCCGAGATCTATCGCCACTGTTACTATCACCGTATAATGTATGTCGCAGTACATTGTGCGCGGATCGGTTTTTTTCCGTTGAAATCCAAACGGAACAACGCGGTACCGGTATCCAATGCGCGCCGCGCACGTCTCGAACCGTTCGAATCGATCGTTGCGATCTCCGCGAACGCGAGCGATTATACCACTCAATCGGTCCAATACGCGGTATATACTCGTGTTCGAAACGATCACGATTAAGGTTGTAATTAACACCTTAAAAGGACCGATTTCGGCGTGCGTGAAATTAATTTATACGTTCCGTCCGCGGGACGTCTCCGTTGACTTGCAGGTTTCTTCTTTCGCCTCGGACGTTGTTCCGGACACCGTGTGCACGCATTACAGGAGTGTCGATATTATTATTGTATAAGACGCACGCCCGTATGGAGGCACTTAATTGACCCGAAGCGCATAATTATACCGGACAATGACGGGAACGCGCAAACGCGTGGGAGTAAAGTGTTATTAAAAGGTTCCGAGGTGGGCGTGTATGCCCGTGTGCTTCGAAAGAATGAAAAAAAATAAATAAATATTAAGTAGCGCCCATCGTTTTCATCGGAATCGACCTTATACCTTATACCAAAACCATGTTTAATATATATATATATATATGTGTGTGTGTGTGTTTGTGTGTGAACTTCAGAGACTTCAGTGAACTATGAGTGATGAAATAAATCGATAATTTCTTTAAATCCATTATGTAAACACACGTCCACACGTATTACTCCTTTCACGGCTTCCACGTGTACCGCCGATACGCGTACGTCAGCGAGTGGGTTTTTTTCAATACGGTTTCCGTATCGCGACCACACTTTTAATCCGGCGGAATCGTACGGAATGGATTTTATAATTAGACAGATAATATTCATATATAGGTATACGTGAAATGTCAAGAACATCGATATTCATAATATACTGTACTGTCGTGATAGTTGTGGAGTCACAACACGACTGCTGTACACAGGGTGATTTTTTAAGCCCGATCAGCCCCTATTTGTACATGAATTATGCCTTTTTTTTAAAAAATTCTGATTTACAAAAAAAACGTACGTGTAAAATATTTTTCAATACACGGATTTGTTTTTGTACTTATTTTAAGGAGTATCCCGAGGCAATATCCACATTTTATTCTTGTGTTTTTTCAAACACCATTATCTAATACAAATAAGTAATCGTCCATTATATTCTCTGGAGTTTCTTTCTTAACAGTCAACATTTAGACCAATTCTCAGGGATTTGTAACGTGTACAACAATAAGAATTGGTGTACAAATGTTTTCCTTGTATATAATAAGTGCACCGTCATAGTTATTTACAGTAGATCCGCGTTATTCCGAAACAGTAGTGCATTAAATCTTATTTTCGTCAAATAGTAATAATTTTGATGATACATTATAATTGTAAGATACATGTAAGTGTTGAAAATGTTGTTCTTTTTTTTTTTTTTACAAAGTCTTAAGCTGATAAATTTGAACACGTAATGCTGAAAATTCGATTATGTTAAGTACGATATTCCAGTAAAACCAACTAAAATTATTGTTCGCGTAAAAAGAAACGTTCGAAAAACAAAGGTTGACGTCGTCTCGGGATACTCCTCCAAATTGGTGCAGTACATGTGTATTGAACGTACAGTAGTAGATTCCAAGTTCTAAACGGGTACGACCTAGTCCGGTGCCGGTGGTCCATAGACGGTACACGGAGCTCTCCCGCCGGCGTTCCCGGTGGTAGCTCTGCGCCCTACGGTTTGCGGGCAACGATGGAGAGGAGCTGTGCACAGAGAGAGTCCCGCCCTATTGCGGCCAGTAAACAGTTAGTAATTCTGTGCACACGCAGCTTAAAACCACAGGGTCTTCTGTGATCCCGTCACCCCGTGCATCAGGTTTGGTGTCTCTGTGGGGAAGGGTCTTGAACCACGAGAACGAACTACATCGGTAACGTTGTTGGCGCACGTCGACGGGTCGCGCATTTCACCGCGAGTATAAGGGATCCAGGACGCGAGTTGGCTCCGGACAAAGCCCGCACTCAATACACCCGGTGGATTTGGCGACAGCCGCTCCCGGGATCTGGATCGGAAACGCAATTAACCTTAACTCCAATGGAACCGGTCTTCGTTGACGCGAACACTTTGCTTAGCATACGATAGTAACTATTTACATATACTCTATTGCACACCGCAAACACATAGAAAAAAAAATATACTATCCACCGTCATTTACTGCACCTATATACTCACCCGGAATTTAAACAGTCACTTAATTATATTTATGTATATTATTTAATAGCAGTGACTGCAAACGATTCAGTAATTAGAACGTCAAGTACGTAAACATTAACGATTCAACCTTACTCGTTCTCTGCGGTTATAGAAAGAGCAGTCAATAGTATTTATTATTAATCAAATTGAGGAGGAGCCTTCTACTTATTTCCAACTGGATTAAACACGATCTTTGTTTAAAGCTGCTTGAAAAAAAAATTTACATCTGCCTAAAAATATTTATTTTGCTGGTCCTAATGTTTTAAATCCAAAACAGATAATTTATTATCCATAGCAAAAATAAACTCTTATCAAGTGCAATAATCCTTCTGTTGGTCAGCTATCAGATGTATGTCAGACATCAGCAGGTCAAGTCGATTCTATAAAACAATATTAATATTATATCGCTGGATGTATCACTTTTGGTTATAAAAATTGCACGAACTGAAGGAATAAGCTTTATTTTTTTTTATTTTTTTTCCCCCTAAATTAAGACATCAAAGTAAAACTTTTTCGTACTTTTGCGATTCCTAAATTAAAAAAATTAAATTTTTTCCCGAACTCAACCTAATAAACAATTCAAATAGTTTAGATAGAATTGTATGTTTTTTTGTAGAAAACACAATAATGCAATGACATATACTTTAAAGTATTAAAATAACCACTAATATATCCTTTTAATGTAAGTATAATTATATACAATTTCCTATTTACATATTTTCTTACATTACTTACGTAAGATTTGTATTCTAATTTTACTTATAATACTAGATATCCTCTCAAAAAAAACTAATTTAATGGTATAGCCGGCTTTATGGTCAATAGCTTTCTCAATACGTTTTGGTTTTTTACTGATGTTATAATTTCCTGAAAGAAAAAAAAAAAGGAAAACAAATAAAGTGTCATTTACATTTTAATTAATTAATTATTTTTTTTTTTTGCTTCGCGAATTCTTATTTTCAAAGAAAAATATAAGTATTTTTCGTTTAACCGTAAATAGTTTATACGACCTGAAATATCATTGATCCATAATCTTTTTATGCGAACAATCGTTGTATACACTAGAGCTCTTAAAACACGTGTCACGGAATTCACGTGTACACGTGAAATACATGTTTATCCAAAATATATATCCATTTTTACAATGGTAAAATTAGTGATTTTGTGTTGTACACTTGAAGTTTTAATAAAATATTAATAGTACAGTATTAAGTTAAGGATATACGTGTTTATTTTGGATTTTACACGTGACACGTGAATTCCGTGAATTCACGTGTATTAAGAGCTCTAGTATAGACCATTAACACTTCGCCCGAAATCAATGTACAAAATCCAGTGGCGTACGAATGGAGAGGAAGTATAAAACCACTTGAAAAGTGGAAAGCGTATGAATATAAATATACCTATATATTATTCACCAAACTAAGTGACGAACGGAACTAGTAGGTACGCGTTATTTAATTTTTTTTTATTCGTAAATTGATATGTAAAAAGGAATACTGAATACAAACGAATAATCTATTAAAGTTAATGATATTTGGTTAAGGATCACCAAATTGTTTGTTTAAAAATTAAACCCCCTCCAAAAAAAAAAAAATAAATCAGGTCCAAGTACGCCACTGACACGATCCATTCACATCGATTGCACGACCCAAATCGATCGGCCACCAAGGTTATACGACAATGACCATCAGTCAATCAAGAAGATTAAGTTCGGTGAACATTGACACTTCAATAACATTTCGACCGATTGATGATGACCAATGTTTTCGGGAATCAGTGGGTCGAGCGAACACGAAAATCGTATTTTAAATCCTGTATTTCGCTTTTCGTCGGTAAAAAAAAACATTATCGTTAAGACCGTATTCCACGGGACTTGCACCGTACGGTTGATTTCTTGTTTGCTCGTTTATTTTTTCGTCGACTATCGGGTACGGGCGTGCTTGCGGTTTAACCTAAAATGCGTTACGTTGTCACCCACAGTCGAACCCGTACGTTACAGCACAAATCCGCGTATTATGTGTACAACTCGTATGTTCTCCCGTGAACTTCGGACGGACCGAATTATTATTATTTTTTTTATTTTTTTTTTTTTTTGGCAGCGCTCGCACATCGATCCGTCGAACGCGCACCGTAATGGAACGTCGAACGAGCGGTTGCGCGTTGCAGCGGCGTTTGACGTCAATGAAATCGAAATCGAATCTTCACCGTTCAGATGCCTCACGGGGGAGGCATGATTAAGTCAAACACCAAAAACTGTATGATTTAATCATGTTTTCAAAATACCATAAAGTGTATTGAAATAACGTATTCATAGCAAACAATAAAATATGTCTGAATTATACACACTTTAGTCGTTATTAAATAAGAACTGAAGTCTTCGTAGGGGAGGGTCAAACGCCTCGTATTCTCCCCCCCCCCTCTTGGCGCCCATGATGGTGCGTCAAAACTTTCTCGACCGCGCTCCGTGTGCAACACACTATCGTGTGCCATGACAATACGGTTTCGGCGTGCGCGCCGCGTTCTGCGGTTACGCAGAACATCGTGTTTTCTCGTCGCGGTCGAATTCGCCAGCGGCGGCGGTGCCGGACAAGGATGGGTTTTATCACTCACCAAAGGAGACCAACAGAGGTTCAATAATCTAGTTGGTTGTTATTTAAATCTATATAAAATTTCAAATTAGAGAAAGCGTTTTCGAGTCCCTCATAAATAAAACATTTTTTTTTTTTTTTTTTTTCACAATGGTTACATTATCGGTATCAATTTTAACGTGATACAATTTTAAAAATATAGGTATACTCATATAATTAATAACAAAAATGAGCTTTCTACTGAGATATTTCTACGAACGGACACAATATCATGAGATCCATCGGATCCCATTCGTTCAAAAACATCATATTTTTGCGTGCACAACTGTTGTGTCTTGATTTCATTGATTTTATCCTGCGTCCGTCGGAAACATGACGACAAATGCGATGGCAGAGATTCCACCACGTTATTTCGATGAGTTATTGCATCGGTTTATGAAACATTCGTTGTTCGTTGATAATTTTGAATAATTTTCGAGTTTCAGATTTTCATTTCGAACGCATCCAAAACGGTCGACCGAACCAATCCCCTGGGGCCCACCACAGATTGGGAACCATTGGTACAGGCACACGCGTCACCGCAGACGGCGATGTTGCGTTCTACGGTTTCGTAACGGAGGCACGCGCGCGCTCGTTCTTATTTAATCGCCAAACTTTTCCGAAACCGAATCGGATATTTGATCGATGCGGCGGCGTCGTCGTCGTGACGATCGATCTGGGTCATCGTCCAAAAAAATTATCATCACAGCTGGTTGCCGCTGCTGCTGCTGCTGCTGCTGTACGGTGCGCGATACGGTCAACGATCGGCTGACAGCAGTGTTGAACGTCGCCGGGCGCGTGCAAACAGGGTTCGCGTTATCGCAACAACAGTGGCGGACGCAAAAACGTGCATTTATTTATTTATTTTTTTTTCGCAAGGATTCGTACGGAACCGTACCTTAGAATTTCGGTGTTACGCGCAACCGTTTCCACACGCGTATCACCGCTCCGCGTTTTCCGTGAATCAATCGTGTTTCGAATCGAAAACGTTTTTGTTGTGAAAATAGTGCGGCCACTTGAACGGGGAAAATCACGATACGTTCCTATATCGATAAGTGTGACACGTGTACGCGTTTAAAACCGTTACGAGAAGATGGAAAAAAAAAAAAAAAAACGTTTATTAAATAAATCGTATTTATTTTTATTTTTTTTTTTGTATTTTTTTGTTATCATATTTCAAGTTTTTGGAGCATTGTAGCTGTACGTAACACGCACTGTACCACGATGGTTTTACGTAATCGGCAGCGCGCGAAAAACACGCGCGACGTAAGCGACGGAAAAACACGCTCACGCGTATATTATTTTGTTATAGCGCGGCACCAATACGCAATACGATATTCAGTATTTATAAACACGTACACGGGGTACGTTACGCGGACAAAGGAGAAAATAAGATGCATTTAATAATAATAAACAAATAAATATTTTATTACCACTGCAACGCGTCCTAATGTGGGCGAGCGACGAGCAGTAGTCCGCACGATACATTACGGTGACCGGATATACCGTGTACGACCGCCACCGGTGGGCTAATGCGTGAGACAACGAACAATATTATTACTGTTGTGTTGCACATTTATGAATTCGTATGTTGGACCGCAAAACATACGATATTTACAATCGGCCGTTTCGTGCGCGTTTCGCGCTTTCCTCGATCAGGCAAAACGCGAACGCACAACGAGTACGGTGTACAAATCAAATTTTGCGAACGAATCCAGTGATTTTCGCGCCGACAATCGGTTTTTACAGCGAACGCTCGTAAATGTCAACGGTCAACGTAAACAAGTCATATTTTTCACCGTACCGATAGCGAAACAATCCGAAATAATGTAATTTTCCTTCGACAACAATGCACCGCTGTAGTTCGTAACCGATCGGGTCGTCGATGCGGAATTCGATTGCTCGCGGTCAGCTCGGGAGATGTCGCAACGGACAAACAATAAATACGTATAATCAGTCCGGGCGGGACACGCCGGACACCCCGTGCACGTCGTGTATAATGTGCGCAAAGAGCCGTGCACCGCGGTGAATTGTTACGTGTGTACTACGGTGTGCGTACACAAAGCCAGGCAATAATAGTAATACGGTATCGCGGAGTTTTTTTTTTTTTTTATTATTTTGTTCTTTTACTTTATTTATTTATTTTTTTTTTTCCACCCGACAAACACTTTTACTCTCGTCGGCGGAAATCGGAGACGGCGGCGATGTCGAAATCGGCTATCGCGGGACTCCTGAACCGAGACCGACGACTGCGCAGCACTTATGCCGGCCGGTGTTACGCGCGTATGACGAATCGAACGCGCGGCGGAGTTGACACGGTCGCCTCGATAATAATAACGATAATAATAATATCGAGACCGAATTTCACGGACCACAGCACCGAGATCCGCTCGTCGACACACTCGCGCCTGTTTCGCAAAAATCCGAATAAAATTATCGACGGTCGTCTTATTGCACACGTTTTACATCAAACACTTAAGCACCACCACTGCTAGTACAATTATGCCACCGCAGTGCATTATTAACGCACGTTTGTAGTACACACAACATACACACACACACACACACACACACACACACACACACACACACACACA
>NW_020271727.1:1370743-1427908 GCF_003268045.1 Sipha flava
ACACACACACACACACACACACACACACACACACACACACACACACAATACTGCACAGTGTAGTACAGAGTATATGTGCATGTTTAACACCAAATGGTATCTCGACTGTTCTGGAGTAATAATAAAATAGATATTAACTAGAGGAATGATAAGCCATCCCAATACTATACTACCAAAGACTTCTCAATTCCTTCCTAAAATGAGTCACTCAGTACTGTAAATCTCACATAAGAAAATCGAAAAAAAAACAGCTCGTACGGTTCTTACTCGCGGATACATTACTTTTATATCATTATTTTTTTTCCTCTGGTTCGAACAGCTATTTTGATTTACCACTAATGCGTCGTATATACTATTTCGATTAAAATATTAAACCCGTATTTAATCATAACTTAAATCAGTGTTTTTAAAATTAACATACAAATAAATACTTATTACATTATTAGTTCAAACATTAAATTCACTATTTAAAGTTAAGTTAGAACGGTAACATTGCAATCATCAACTTTTAATTTTTAACCAATCGAAATCAACCATTGTACAAATACAACCCTGTATGAATAATGGAATTAAACAACCTCATAATGATATTGTGTTATAAGACTTCTTTTGCCATTATCGCTCTACTCCTAAACGTATTTTCCTATTGCGCTATACCGTACGAGGTTATGAAATAAATAATATACGTCAGTAAAAAAAATGAGCACTTAGTTTTGTACACTTAATATGATTGTCAGTTTTTACATTTTTCCCTAAGGTCGTTAACATTTCACCGCCCGACGATTAGTTTTTATACAACAAATACATTTTAATAGCGATTTAATTTATTCAATTAACGTGTGAATCCGATTACCATAACCACATATGAATACTTATATGTTTACGACCAGCAAAGTGATGCAAATACGAACGCATTCGATTGGCATTTGAACGAATAGTCTACTTAGTGATTATACCTACTACGAGCGCGTTATTTTAATGTTATACATCCTCTAATTTATGCGATTAATTTGCCGTTGATTAATTTTTTTCACCGTGCACTTGAACGTATTCGTTTATTCGTTAGTTATCACGCCCGATGTAAGGATTTAATTTTTTAAATTTTCATCATTATTATCACTTTTTTTTTAAAATTTTTATTTCGATTCCGTTCGACTCGAAAACTCATCGGATCGCGCGTGTTATTATTGAAAACCACGTATATAACGCACACATACACAGACGCTCACAAAAGCGTCTTAAAAAGTGGTAGAGCGATTTTACGACGCGTAATTCAATGACGGTGCACGTTTTAATTTATTATGGATTAACATTTATATTGGTTTTCTCTCTTATTATCTTCTCTCTCTCTCTCTCTCTCTCTCTCTCTCTCTCTCTCTCTATTTCTCTCTCTTTCTCTCTCTCTCTATTGACGTCTCGGAGCGTTTATACGACTGTTCTGAAGTATATATGTACCGGTGTGTCAGGTGTTGTGTGTACATATGATCACGGACCACGAGATGTCTTATCTCCGAGATGGAAATAAAAACGTGTTGATGCGCGCTTAGAAATGCGTATTATTGTTAATACGAATACATTAAAATAATATACGAGTTCGCTGTGTGTGTACTACGCGCGTGCGGTTCACTGAGCTATTATCGATTAGACGTTCGTTTGGATGTACTGATCCACGCGCTTCTGGTTTTGTCCGCCAAGTCTCGAGATGCCGCAGATGGTTTGTTATGTGTACAGAGCACGCTATTTTCGCCCAGGATCAACGGACGCTGTCGATCCGCGAATGCGTATTCGTTCATTTTATATCTGATTCGGGGGGGGGGGGGGGGGGGGAAATAAAAAATAAAAACTAGTATCGGATTCGCCCGTTTTGGATGTTCCGTGGGATCATTACGATTTAACGAACCTATACACTACACGATAGTTAAGCTAATGTTTCTAATGCAGGAGCGAGGGGTCAATGCATTTGCATAATAAAACCTTGTATGAAAATTCGAATTTGTGCGTACCTACCGTCAGATTTAAAATTATAGTGTAACCAGAAAATCCGAACTGGATTGCTGTGGTTACAACGGACGAACATTTAACGATTTAAAAGAAATTTAGTTAAAAAATAAGTAAACCATTTCGCTATACTATTCCGTACGTGAGTTTAATGATTTTCGGAACGTATTATTTAATTGAAAACACTTATGAATCAAAATAAAAAAAATTTATTTGTGATAATGTTTAATAGAGGATAATATATATATATGAAATTAACAACTAAAATAATTGTATTATAAAAACATATTATAAAATAATATTAGGTTTAAAGTAAAATCAACATACGTTAATAATCTTATATGTTTTAATTTGTTTTAATAAACAATATTATAAAATGTAAAATTATTATTATTATTATAACTGTCAAAAGCGAGTATGATATAATTAATAAAATATAATATTTTCATATTTTTTCCATCTTATAGATAGTTTGGTTTACAGGAAAAGTAACTGTTATTATTAGTGATCAGAAAGTCTGCTAATACTTGTTACAACTGACTATTGATTAATAACTTTATTATGCCAAGAAAACATTCTGAGTACCAAATACGAATGAGTACCTATCCAAAATCCTATTTGAAATTTGAAACTTCTTCGATATGGCTCTAAGCCCAATTAAGGCTAAATCTAATGTAATAAGTTCTGGGCTTTATATGCTATTAATGTAAGGTATGTATTTTATTTACGAAAGTATGCCAAAATTTGTCAACAAATGTTTTTACATAAAAATCAAAAACAATTCGGTAAGTTTTCAATATTCATTGTTATTATTGTCATTACATATAATTATTGGTTATCAATTTATTATTAAATTAAATGCTCCGTGCTGTAACGAGATGTTCTTCTAATTTTTTATAGAAATATGAAAGACTCCGTTGAATCGAAAAATTAATTTATATTGACTAAAACTTCGTTTTTACAAATGTAATATACAACAATTTATATCGTTGAATAATAATATGTAGGTAATATAGTTTTTAGTATTCGTCCAAACGATACATGCATATCAAATGGGTAATATATTTACGGCAATTCGATGAATTAAATACGTTCATTAAATAAATGCTATTTGAAATTCTTTAGACTCTCAAAAACTCTAAATATGCAGTTATATGGATTATTTCCAAAATATGCAAAAATATACAAAATAAAATGTACTTACCATGATGGTTATCAAAATGTAATACTATTAGCAGTGCAGTTGACCTTTACGGTTGTAGGTTTAATCGATAAAATATTATTTTACGATGCGTTCGAAAAAATGCATTTCATACATAAATTTGGCCTGTTGGATGACCTGCAATCGCTTCCTTTATAATTCCTTCATCTGTCACTGACCTATTAAACATATTGCAGAGCAATCCGAACGCGTTCCACGCACCTGATCGTACAGCGGTAACAGCGCGATGCACAGATGTACTCCCCGGCATATAATTTCCATAATATACCAGTGACGTTTTATGTGCGCACGCGAAATATATTTTAATAATGGTCTTACAAAAAGGATGCAATTCGTGTATGCAAAGAGGTCGGAATATTTAGCAACGATCGTTCCGAATAAATTTATATATATATATATATATATATATATAAATAGGGCTCAGATGTTTATGCATTTAAAATGAATGTAATGTGTATGCATTTATGCACTTAAAAATTACTAAATATACATTCAAAATAAGCATAAAAAAATTATAACGAGCATTACTGCTAAAATAAACACCCAAATATGCAGAGTAAAATGCATTTTAAATTTAGTAATATGAATTAAAAATGTATTAAATTTACAAGTAGGGTTCGGATGTTTGTGCTCTTAAAATTACTGTAATATGTATGCATTTATGCACTGAAAAATTACAAAATCTGTGCAAAAAATTTACAATATGAATTTTAGCTATAAAAACCCAAAATATGCAAAAACAATTTATTTTACATCAGTATTTAAGAATTAGAAACGTATTTTAAGTTAGATATATACGTATAATATAAGTATATATTTAATTTTTATTTTTATATTTTTTTAATATACTAATTTACAATACAAGTCTTACCTTATGGTACAACGGTTTTTTTTTTTCATTTGATCAAACTTGATATTTAGGACAAATACAATTATACACGTCAATAGATTATCATTTATCTACCCGTTAAACGAAATTTGTTTTCAAAAAGTTCATGAATGTATTAGAATAGGCATTAATATTCTTGAAATCCCAAAAATATCCATTTAAAATATAAAACCATAAAATATGCAATATAAAAATTTTATTATTTAATTTAGTAGAACACGAATCGAATTTATATTCAGGACCAAATTAAATTGTATCAGTTGAAAAAAATATGCAATTCCATAAACATCCGAAACCCATATGTAACTATAGCCACGTCATCATATTTGAATTCACTTGCGGTGCATTTGTAATGTATTTAAAAATTACCGGTTCGAGGTAAACGTGTGTATTGCCGTGGCAGCGAAACTGCGTAATCACGATGTAATATTATTATAAAGATTTGAACAAAAAAAAAAAAAAAATGTAAAATGTTTAATAATATCGTGATTGGAATGCAACAATTTGTATATGACTGTAACGCGATCGTTCGTTTATTTAAAATGGTGATAAATTATTTATCTGAGCATAGGGTAAAAATAATTAAATAAGAAAAGAAAACACTATTTTGAGAGAACTGATTTAAAATAAAAAGTATTCTTTCGATATTTATGATACATTTTGATGTGCTATTGTTTATTTGAACAATAGTTTCCTTGGAGCTTAAAGCGTTCGATTAACTTTAAATTTGAAAGTCTAAAAAGCGACATTCGATCAATACTTGTTTGGACTAAATTTTCTTTTGCATATGACATCACTTCCGAGAAGTATTTAATTTTTGCTCGCTTTCTATTACATACGACAGATTTGTTTCTCTAGAAAATGTTCTATTTACACTTGCCTTTTCGTACTCGACGTATTGTTTTCATTTCAATATAAAGCTAAAAATGTGTTTCTTTTTAGACCACTGATACGACGATGAACAGTATATTGTATAGTACACGATGTCATTATTTTTCGTGATTCCCGGGGGAAGATCTCAGTCGTTCGGATCCTAACGAGGCGCGGTTCGAAAAATCGTGAATCACCGTTTTTCCAAGGTCGATCGGTGAGGCGCATCTCCGTGGAAGAAAATCAACAATCATTGCCTGTCGGAGAAGAGATTTGGATTCACTTTGAGAGTTGGCTCTAACGTTCGAGGAAACATCGCCGGACGCAGACGTGCTACGCGGGTGTACTCGACACGGTATTTCGTCCGAAATATCGATTCGGAAACGAAATCCGCGATTTGTTTGCAGTCGAAAACCATCCGGAATGTCTTGGGTACACGGTCGCGGAGCGGTCAGGACTGTTTAGTTCACGCTTGTTGCGAAACGTTTTTGCGGTGTGATTTATTGATAAATTTCCTCGTCACGTTATAATCATTCTGAATTCCGACGATTTTGAACGAGATTCGAAGCAATGTGTTGCTTACGGAACGCGCAGTCGGTTTTACGGTTATCTGTCGGGCACGACTAGGAGAGGAGAGAAAAAACAAATTAATAAAAACAAAAATCGTGATTTCTGCGATCGCTGTTCTGGGTTGACCGCATGACAGAGTTCGATGTTTTTAACAACACGAAAAACGCATTGGACTCAACACGGTCTGTTTAAAATTGCCGTTTCGACCGATTTCAAAATTTATATCTACCGTCAATAACACGTCATCTAGACGGTGAAAACATTACAAGAAGAAATGTTATAAACTATGGATTGTTTTGACGATACGTGCCTAAAATTATCTTTTTTTTTTTATTATTATTCATCAACTGTGCCATTAAAAACTATTAACGTGTGTGCATCATTACATTACACGTTATAAGAAAACATTTGCTATTAAAGTGTTATCATAAAGAATTATTATAGTAAATAGAAAATGAATACGATTTATTTTGTTGAGCTGTCAATTCGTTGTTATTCGTTTTATAATCGGTAACCTTTAATTTAATGTACATGCAACACTGCTTCATCAGTTGGACGATTTTTCAAATCATATTTTATAAGATTCATTTTTAAAATAGTGACACGCATCAATAAGTTAAAAAAAAAAAAACATTGCTATTGCTACTATATTGCGTCATATTACGATTATAAAGGCACTACAATTACGACGTAGTAGTTTATTATTAAAGATAAAAATATAATATAAATATTTGAAATTTTCGCGTGCCCTCGATATTTGTTTGCGTGCCATTTCGGGCACGCATTCCATGGATATACCATCTCTGCTATACGTCATAGATGTTTGATCGTTATGAATGCATTAGATTCAAACGCGCATTACGTTTAGGAACGATTTTGTAAGAATATAGAGAGACTTGTCCCGGACGATAATTCTGTTTGTCGACGCGTTACAACGAAAACCGTCTAACGTAAGGGACACGAGAAACGTTGCGAATGGTTCTGCAGTACATTAAAAATAATACGTGACAGGACCGAACACGATTTCCACTCATCGCAAGCTTTCGGTTTATTCCTGCGTCCGGTACGGGTTTCGGTATATTTCGCCGACGAACCTTTGTGCACGCGCCATCGTCCGCCGTCGCACATACGATTCATGTACGTTCCATCCTTAAAGGTACGACGTGTGCTCTTAACGTTTCGCCAAAAACGATTCGTTTCCACTTGTACGCGATTTAAAAGAGACATTTATTTTTTTTTCTTCCCGTTTGGGTTACGCAACACGGCGGAACAACGCACCCCGTTCACTGGGCGCCTGTTTCATGAACGCGCGTACCATGTTGTCGTCCACGGGTTAGGACACGTATAAGGACACGTGTGACGCGCGTGCCGGGCACGCGAAGGATACGCACGTATATTACGATTATCGTAATTGTCGTTCAAGGCGAACGATTCGCCGGCGGTCCGCGAAAATGCTAATCGCTCGCAAACAGCCGACGTAGGAGTTAAAGGTCGCGAACGCTACGCGCACGATCGCAGTGTCCCGTCGGAGTGCGTCCGGGCGGACACATGTCGTACATTTATTACGTTCATAATGTACAGATCTTTGTCACCCGCGCTGGAAACGGATTATCACGTCGTCGTGTCATGCGCTACGCGGGCATGCAGGAAGCGAGTTACGACGAACGCAAGGACGGGGGGAGGACGCACGTTATTATCGTTATTATTATTATTCGTCCGTAAAAGGAACGGGTGGAAAGTTTTATCTTACATTTTTTTTTTTTATTTTTATTTTCTGAAAAGGAAGAAAAAACGTGTCGTTACGTGTAATATACTTTACGCGGCCCCGGTAATATTATTGTTTTGCCGCCGTCGTAAAAAAAAACCGCACCGTACTCGTATCCTTCGCGTACTCGCGTTACCGTCGTTGATATTATTATTATGTTCCCGGTCGGTGTGCGCACGTCGGTCGACCGATGATCGCGCGAAAACGCGGCTCGCCGACAAAGGATTTGCGAGCGAACATTTTACTAGCTGCTACGTGCAACGATCTATTTTTTTTATTTATTTTTTTTTATTTTTCTGTTATTAT
This sequence comes from Sipha flava, assembly GCF_003268045.1. Classification (NCBI taxonomy): domain Eukaryota; kingdom Metazoa; phylum Arthropoda; class Insecta; order Hemiptera; family Aphididae; genus Sipha; species Sipha flava. The sequence continues at coordinate 1,378,364 of NW_020271727.1, forward strand.
TGTGTTAATACGTGCGAAATCTTGACCGGATTAGTACTCTCCGCTCGTCTCCGGGAAGGCGGAAAACATGCGAAGATGACGAGCCGCGATACGGTCGAGGCGGTTCGCCTCCGCGAAAAATTACAATAATAATACGACTGAACACGGTGTTTTTATTTCGGCACCTCCCGGATTTCGCGTGAGCCGACCGGACCCGCGCGATCGAGCGCACGCCTGCACGCTGGCCACGCGAAATAATGACAATATGTGAACACGCGATAACGCTTGAATACCGCCGTAACCGTAATGGCACGACGAGAAATAAAAATTAATAATAATAAACCCCTCGCGAAGCCGCCACACTTTTACAATGATAATAATAATAATAATAATAATAATAATAATATAGGTACGGCTAATCTTTATTTCAAAATTTTTTTCTTTTTTGTTCTAACGTTTTTTTTTATTTTTTTTCCTCGCAGCCGCGCTGCCGTTTTTATTACGATCATCATTGTTAATTTATGTGCTATCCATTGGAAAGCCTCGAGACACGTATACGTACACGTACTTACACATTCATGCTCGGCTCGTTTACGCACACTGCTTACATCCTAACGTGTACACGGTGATAATTAGGACTGGGATTTATAAGCACTGAGACCACAACATGTATAATATACTATCTAAACGACTCGCATTAGAATAATAACAGTTGTGTTAAATGTGTCCCCCGGAGAGAGAGAGAGAGAGAGAGAGAGAGAGAGAGAGAGAGAGAGAGAGAGAAATAAAAAAACGTTGCGAATATTTGACTTATATAAATGTTTTTTTTTTTTTTTTTAATTTACTCCATCAGACGCACTGAATAGAAACAAAAGCTAAGAGCTATTTAAAACTAAGTAAAATGTGTTTATTAACCGGTAACGATAAAATAATTTAGCTTCTAACCTATAAGAGTATGTTTATTTATACAGAACAACGCGGAATACATGAATACATTGAGATTTTTATTTTTATTTTTAACTGTCAAAGTATAATGAGTAAACATCGCCCGAAAAATTATAATTATGACCTTTTAACAGTTGAACCGTATCCTTAAACTCGAAATAAATATTTGCGTATGCAAAAAACATGTAATAGAAATGTACACATATTATTTTTATTCATGATGTTACGAAACTTTTTCGTGTCGCCCTAGTATACAGGTACGTGTACATAAACAGCTGGAAAACAAATGCAAATTTTTTATGCGTTTAGTAGTTGAAAAAATAAATAATGTATGGAAAAATGTTTGCTCCATTAAAATGTTGGGATTACCGTTGCAGACAGGTACTGACGAAAATAATATAACATACGATGTTATCTATGGGTCGGTAAAAACTGTACATGACAATAAATAATTGAAATTTACTTAAAAAATATATACCCGGAAATAATAATAACTCCACCAGTGAAGAAAATCAAGTAGTTGTATAAAATTAATATGATAGATTATTAAAAAAAAAAAATATATATATATAGTATAATATCATATCATATCGTTTAAATTAAATGTTTAAATCATAGTAAAAAATCGTAATTAATAATCGTTACACCTAATAATCCAAAAATATATAATTATGCCATGTATGTAAACTAAAATGATGTGATACAATTTGTAAATATTCTAAGTCTTGTATTAATCAATTAGTGTATATATTTATTTGATATATGCCATTTAGTTTTATATAAGTATGGGTTTGAAATTTGGTAAGAATTTTACTAAAAATATTAACATTCGGTTGACTTTTGTAAAATGAATTTTTTAAGCCGCGTCCACACCAAACATACATTTTACAAATGTTTGGTCAAACGTTCGTCAAACATCCAAAATATCCAACCAACATGTTTGTCGAATGTTTGTTTGGTATAGACGTGTTCCCAAACAATTTTGTTTGCCAATGTCCCAAACAAAATTGTTTGCTAATTATTCGAACATTATGGTATACATTTTGTGAGAAACAAAATGATTTCATATTAATTACTGTTTATTTACTATTTATTATTTGTAATATATACTTGGGATTGGGGTTGATATTTAAAATCGTAATGATACAATTCACCAGACTACAACAATTTTAAAGTAGTTGATAGACGCATCAATATTGAAATACTTTCGCGAAAATTTGTATTTTATTTTGCCACTTTAAGTCCAATTACATTTATTAAAAATTCAAAATCGGCACTTGACATTCTTGTAAAATCATTAAACAAATCACTTGCGTGTAAAACCAAAATGAAACGCTCACCACTATAGGTTTTTCGGCGTTGTAGTAGTTGTCTTACCCACCATCGTCTTTTACTTCTATCCTTCATTTTATTTTTATAGTGTTTATGAATAATCATGAATGCAAAAAATGTTTCACCAGATGTTTGCTTGGTGTGGACGCGGTTTTAGATAATTATGAAAGGATTCACCGGCAAAACACAAAAAAACTGGCGGAATTTACATTAGACCTTTTATTATCATTTTATCTTAACCGACATTCTGACAGAGTTTAAAATCGCCCGATCCACATACGTTTGCAAAAGGGCACGCGACGTAAGACCACGCGCGTTTTCTTGACGCGCCTGGCGTTAAAGTCGCGCTCACGCAACACGACGATGTAGGAGGAATGACGTGCGCGGCAACAGGTGAATGATTACAATAACGACTAGACTGTAACTCGGCTGTTGCCCGAGAACAAGTGCACCGACTATTGTCGTCTTATTAAACGTTATTATTATTATTATTATTATTATTTTTATTTTTATCATCACGACGACGATTAGTCGTACAGAACGTTATTGCGCGAACAGGGGCCCTAGTTTTTCGTTTAATTTTTTTAATATTTAATTTTTTCCCCACTCCGCGGTTCGATTTCGAAAAGATCAACGAGAGATCGCCCGAGGCGCGATTGCGAACGACGCGCCGTCGTTACCGGGTGCTCGCGGCGTAATGGCCGTTCGTAACGCGCGGCGAAACAGGTGCTTGAACTTTGACACGGTCGCGGTAGTCTAAAATTACGTCCACCGTCCACAGCACGTGTTATGACGTGTTGCACGAACGCGCCGGGTAAACGGTACACGCGCGCGCGATCGTTGCGCCGAGCGGGTCCGGCATGGATTAAACCGTTCTCGTTAGGAGTGTCTCTCAGGACGAGGACCGCGGGCAGAAGACCGTTGTCGTTCGAACCGAAAGGATTAATAATTCAGAACGGTTTTTTTTTTTTTACACTGTATCGTTTATGTTATTCGTATCACGTGTAAACATTATGTTTTCGACGTTACCGGTGGTGGGGGGGATGAACCCGATGCGGGGGTTCGTAAAACGTTCCGAAAAGGTAATGACCGCACGGCAGGAAACAGCGTTAACTCTCTGAATGGAAATAAATTACATAAATTTGTACCAGAAAAAAAATAAATCCTAAAAATTTAACGAAACTTCTACCTGCACACTTGTGAGTGATATTTGTGCAACAAAGATTCGAAGACACGTTACATTAATAAGCATTTAACTAGTTTGTACGTTTGATGATTGATTTTCACATATCATACTGAACTGCTGTAAACAATTACCATGTAATCAAATTCGTTCGTAAACTATACATAATTTCAACCAACCGTTTTAACGGATTCCGTTATTTCGTAAGTCAAAAACAAATTTTTCTAGTACGATCAAGACTAGTGAATGTTTTTGCGTCTAAATTAAAGTCCAACTATATTGGTTTTTTTTTATGACGATTTTTGATTTTGGATATTATATACTATACTATATTACCTTTATACATTTTTATTTCGTTATCATCGCCTTATCAGTCGTTGGTTAAAAACTTCATTATTGCAGCAGGACAACGACCGGAGTACGTTTAAGGAACATTATTACAATAAAAATAAGCACCTCGTTCACGTTTAACATGATTTCAACTACTTGTCGTTTACAGTGGTTAGCGACCACATAAACCATATATGTATGGTTTAAAAACCGTTTTATAAAACATATTATTCAGGACATTTATTGTAACGTAGGATTAACTTTAGCTCGATAAAACGAGTTTATAAAAATAAAAAATAAGATGTCTATACATGCGTGAATTACATCTCCGCACCGTGGAGTTGTACAATTTATCAACATAATATATTATTTAACTGAACCCCGATCAGTACATTTTATGAACACGTAGATGAAGCAGTACGTTTTCAAATAAGAAATGACTAAAACAACACACTTGGTGGTTATGCAGAATAAAGTAAATATGAGTTCCGATAATCGTTTTCGGGTTTGTTTTGTAGTCGCTTATTTCAAATCTAAAAAATAAAACAATATTCTTAATAGGATCAATAATAATTTTAATCTTATCGGATATTTTATCGTTTGCTCAGATTTTATACAGATACTCAGATTATATTCTTATATTTTATTTTTATTATTATTTGTTTCATATTTTATTTCACGTAAATAAAACCCTAAAACAAGACAATATTAGTTATTTTTTTATTCCTGAAATATTATATTTATCATTAACACAAGTAGCATTTTTAATTAAGTGGTAAAGTATAAGGAATACAAATAAACTAGTTGGGAAAAAAAATATTTATAAAATCAAATGATATTTCACATTGTTAATTTCAATCAAAGCTAATCGAAGTATTTTCGTGTTGGCTATATTTTATTTGAAATGGAGTGAAAAACAACAGTTAGTGCATGATTATACTGTAGGTACTCATTTCAAATAATTTTTATGTATTTTTATGACCGTAAAAACTGATAACTGTGAATAGAACAATCCATAAAGAGTTAGTTAACATCGTGTATTTTTCGTGTGGGAGTTAAGGACGATACGGTTTTATGAAGGTTGTTTGAAAACGTTAAAATGAGGGAAAATGTGATTATTTGAACTCGTTCACGGCTCATAACATTCCCCCGGCCACGAAGGTGTTAACAATCACACGGTTAGAAAATACGGAAGCATAATCAATATGATGTTTTAGTTTTAAAAATAATGTTGATTTGTAAGGCATTGAAATTCATGGAATGCCTTCGGAACGAACACTGTTATTGCGGCGGGAAAGCTTTTGTCGGATCCTTTCTAACAATAACGCACGCCATGACCTATATTTCAACTTTTATTCGCACGTTAAATGTCGATCTCGACGGACGGAATCATAATAGTTTCAAAGTTTAGGTCAAACAGTCACCTACGCTACGTACGTTACGTGTAGTGATTGTAAATAAAAGGAACAATAATTATGTTCATGTTTATTTCACGATCTAAGCATACCCGATAAATGTTAGACGTTTAATAAAAGATTCAATTTTATAGTATTGCAGTGATTAAACGTAACATAAACTAAATATTAAAAAGATTTTATGCATATATAATTGGGATTGTCTTATTCTAAACGACTATGTTGAACATAGATGTATACATTTCTTCGTCGAAATAAAATAGAACGGTATATAATTATAGTAAATTATAGTATTTTAATACGATCGACTATATAATAATGTATATTATTTTCGGCGTAAGTTTTATGTAATAATCTAAATGATCGAATGATCGGTTGAAAAAAAAAAAATAAATAAATAAATAAATTGCATTATGGTTTGATAATGTTGTTGAAAATTTGATTTTGATTTTATTTTAATAAGAAAAAATATTTTCGTCGTACATAAATTGCACACGCGTTTGTATATTATTATTAGATGATTTAATACGAATACTAATCACACGTATAATACGTATAACATAAAAAGTTGCCTTAGAAACTACGTTACAAGTAACTACTTTGACACTCCATCTGTGTCTTTTGCAAATAAGTTATCTACAGCAGCGGTTTTCAACCTTTTTAAGTTTGCGACCCCCTATAATGTCACCAAGATGTCTAACGACACTTTTGTAATGTAAGCATTGAACAATTTTACAAACTGTTATTATTATATTTATTTGTGTATATATTTTACAAAAAAAAAAAAGGTTTATTATAAAAGCCGATTGGCGTTAATTAATAGGAAAAAAAATCAATAAATTAAAATAAAAATTATGTGCATTTGAATAATTTTTTAATTTATTGACTCTTATTGGTGTTGTTGATTTGAAACAATTTTTTTTCCACGTTATGCGACCCTAAGACCTTAATAAAATTTTTGGCGACACCCAAGGGGTCTCGACCTCTCGGTTCAGAATCGCTGGTCTACAGGACATCGGAATTAAAATTTAGCCACCGCAAATCGTATTTCCGACGCAACCAGCACCGGTTGAATATGTATTACGAAAGCTCGCCCGTTCGCGGTCGATCTGCGGGAGCGGTGTCGAACGATTTGAAATGGTTCCGATTCGGATAACGACGGTTCCGGTGACAAAACGTGTTGACCGCGCGAACGGACGGCTTTTCGTCGGGCTATTATTAGGCGTGCGCGGTCGTATCGGTAGTAAAAAAAAAAAAAAAAAAATCGTCGGTATAACATTAACGGCCGTTAAACGGTTGTCAGACATAGATCAGTACAAACATAGATCGGTGACGGTCCGTTTGTCTTACGGTGCCTAGATAAATACAATTTAAAAAAATTAACATTCCAATGACGCGCGTTCGCACGTATTGTTTTCAGCGAGTTCGGTTACGCATCGCTCAAACGCTTAAAATGCACCGCGAGTCTCACGCAAACTTGAGTAGTTCCTTGTCTTCCGTTGCGCTAGTTGTCCGAACTTTCGACTCGATCGACCGAGAGGGCGAAACTAGTTGGTGGAAGGCGAGGGGGGGGGATTCATCCCCGAGTGTAAAACTTTAGAAGGTGTAGTTTTTGTAATTATCAACAACTAAATTGATATTTTTAACTTTGTTAAATACTGATATTAGGTTAAAACTCAATAAGTATAATTGTATATTAATTATTAGACAAAAAATTCTCCAGAAGAGTATTTGATCATTGATCTGTGATAGGGCGTAATTTTAACATTTACCCCGGGCGTAAAAATCCCTAGTTCCATCTCTGGTTATAATTGGAGTGTAACGGCTTTTTTTACGGACAAAGAAAAATAAAAAAAAAAAAAAATAAATAAACCATAGATTTCGTACACGTCTTCGAAAAAAAAAAAAAACTGAAATCTCAACCAAAAGGATTAACGGAATATCTTCATTTGAATATTGCGGCTTTCTATATATTATTATTATGACAAAGTGAATGGGCAGTATATTGCAGTTTTTATTATCATTATTATTATAATCTTATAAACTCACAGGTACTTATAAAGATTATGTTCAAAACAGGTTCTACGAAAATGACAATCAACCGATTTGCTTAGATCGCGCGCTTCGATCCGCTTGTCTTTGTAGACGACATGTCTAAACAATAATTTCGAATGGTTTAAATAAGTATATTATAAACGATAAATACCTAGACCCGTCTTAGGGTTTTTAGGTTCTGGAGCAAATGAATTCGAGGGCGCTACACTTATCGTAATAATACAAACGAGTATGATAATAACATATATGTATACACCAAGTTTGCGAAATTTTGGTAAATATAGTTTGCCATACCTCAACAAATCAAGTTCATTTAAATGCACCGATACAACGAATCACATGTTCAATAAATTTTTAACACTGTATTATCGGTTTATGCATTTCATAAAAATGTAATTTATTCATAAATAACTCATTTGTAACCATGAAATATAAGAACTTGGACGTAGTCGTGTCGATTCTTACGATAACGAATTTTTACGTAAATTCGGATAAAACTATTTCGTTCTTCGCGCTCCGGCAACAGTTACATGATGAATTACAGTTATAACTGTTTAGAGTTTAGAACACCCGAAAATTTAGCCTGTATAAAACAGCGCTTAATAGTAAATATAAGTTAATTGTATTTGGTTCAGCTTATTGATATTTCGTAAAGAAAAACGGTTTGTAAATAATTTATTAACATTGATCATCTCTAATGCCGAGTATTTCTAATCGATCCGGACTTTGATGGAGCTCGTTTAAAATTTCTCTGGACTTGAGCCCTGTAAAAAATAGATCTCTTTGCCCCTTCCCCCACCCTCGTTGCGACGGCCCTGCAAATACGTATCGCGCGTTCTTCACGCACGCAGATCCAGAACCGTATTGCTTGCGACGCGTTCCGTTTTTCGATCGCTTCGTGTTTTAAAACCGTATCTCAATGCGCAGAAAGAGTACCGCGAACGCGACCAGTAAAACCGTACAACGATGATCGTAAATAATTATGTACGCGAACGCATAGCATCGAGATTCCAGCAACAGGTCGGCGTACACAATACGCACGTTCGAATGTCGCAAACGCTCGTTACATTATAATAATATAATAATATTATCATTATCATTATTATTAATATTATATTATTCACGCACCAACACGCGTGCAGCGTTACGTGCGACCGTGTGAAATTTCAATTTACGACCGTCCGTGTCTCGACTGCTGCACACGAGTGCCACAAGCAATGCCTACAATACGAGTAGGTATTATAATATTATTATTATTATTATTATGTTAATCGAACACGAATACAAACTAATCGAGCGCGCACGCGGTTGGTGATGTACTGCGATATAATTGTGATACAGTGTACAAAACGTGTGGTTATTGTGACCGCGAATGCACGCGGACGTTTTGTATGTTTAATGACGATTTGTAGTGAAACAACACCAATGGTTAAACCAAAAGCGCAACGGCTGTTCTGAGCTTACTGCGCTACGAACTTCGTACACGTGGCGCGTGAACTGTATTTTTATTTTTAACTCATACGTTATCGGTCTGGTACAGAATACCGTATCGGTTGTGTTCGAATAGATGTATAATACGCGAGTTTGCATTCACTTAAATCGGATCGGATGGTTATCAGAGATCAAGAACAATATCACAAACACTCGACTGATTAAATGTTAATAAAAAATGCTTTCAAATAGTTTAATTTTGTGGGCGGTTTCGATAAATCACATGGATTGAAAAAAAAAACATATTTACATTGTATTTAAATATTTTTATTTTTACTTTTTATTTATTTATTTTTATTTTTTCATATAATTATTATTATTTTTTTTTTAATTTTTATTTACATTTAATTTTTTATATTTACATATTTATGTACGAATTCTATATCGGAACTACTAAGCTGTGTACACCAGTTATCAGGCGCGTAGCCAGGGGGAGTGTTACTGGTGTAGTAACACCCCCTCCCCCCTTGACCTATGTTATACTTAAGTCTTATAAAGGTCAAAATTCATCATGAACCGTGAGGAATATTTATCATAACGAAATATATACATATTATGATAACAGTAATGCAATGCCGGAACCCGGATTCTGTTTTATCTAATAAACTACAGCCGTGATTTTGTATCGTTTCGTAAGCGATTTAAAATATATATTTATGAGGTAAAATGCCCATTTGAAATTTTAACGAAATATTTGAATGGTTTCTCATAAGTTAATATAATACACATAAACAGATATTTATGTATAATACACTAAAATATTTGTATGCTTGTACATTGAAGTATACGTAAAGGTATTATTTTGTTGTATAATTTTGTCGATTCATTTTTAATAACACCCCCTTTTTAAAATACCTATTAAGACTTCAAAGGGGTTCTTTCAGTTTAAACGATTAAAAGTTTCGATTTTTTTTTTTATAATTTATCCGTTCGCGACTAGTCCCCCTCGTAATTAAATTCGTTTTAAAAACAAATACGTTCTAGAATCGATTCCAAATATTTTCCAAATGAATTATTTTTTGAGTATTCGAAAAACCAATAGAGAATTCACACTCACTCGTATGCTTCAAAAACATTTTTCAAAATTGATTTACGACATATAATGTGTCCGGTGGAAATATGCCATCATTGTATTATCTTGCTGTTTTTAAGTTAGTCCATCTATATAAACTGCACTTGTGTAATCCGGAGAGTTTGGGCAGAAACTAAATTTGCAGAAAAAAAATTGTTTGTCGAAAAACAAACGGAATAGTGTTCTCCTATCAAAAAAATCACAAAACAAATGAAAGTTCCACATGTATTTAAAATTATTTATGAAATAAACTATAAGTACCAAATAGGTGTCCCATTTATTTTACGTTAAGTTACAAATTATATACATACTATAACGGGTACAAGTGTTACTAACAGGATTTTTTTTTTTTTTTTTGATGTACTAACTTCATAAATAAACATGAGATTGTAAATTAGACATTTCATTAATTTATCATGATGTACACATGGATTCATTAGTAGGTACATTTGATATGTGTAACGATATCAATATGTTAATTAATGCGTGCGCATCAAAACTTCTCTCACGGTAGCTTGTAGTTAAGTTAGTGTTTCTTACACCAATAATAATTATAATACCATTTACATAAAATTAGTCATTTTTACGTTTCCCACGGGGTAGCTATATATATGAATAATACAGTTCGTAATCAATAAATATATCATCGATCGCCACTGATATCGGATAAAAATGAACAATTATCAAGGCGGATATAAGATATAATTTGCATACTCTTGTACAGACTACAGGGGAAAAAAAATAGAAAGTAAGAAAGGAAGGAGTACTACATGTCTTTGTGAGAAATTCGAATTTGGTTTCTGGTAGTTTTGAATATTTTGATATTAAATGTTTTTGAGCGTATAACATTTATTTTACTAGAAACACTCATCTTATTTGTATATATATAATTAAATTATATATATGTTAAATAATTCCATTATACGATTACTGTGATTTGGGCCATGACCCATTCTTTATAAAATATATAATATATAAATAAATAATAATAATATAAATTATAACCTGGCTTACTTATTCATCGATATCGTGTTTATACGGCCGATACATTTTTCGACCAAAATCGTACCCTTCCCTTTTCAGCCGATTCCCCTTTCAACCAAAACAAAAATTTATATAATAAATTAAAAATAATAAAATAATGATATACAATGTTTGATTATGATGGAAACTACTATAATATAATAATGACGAATCAGGGTTTTACTCACGTAGCGAGGTTTTAGGTTCACATACACAGTATAATCACATGGACTATATTCAATATAGGAAAATAAAATAGATTACATCAGCAGTTAATACATTTAATTCGAATTGTAATTTTTTTATGATCGTTATCTTCAAATATAATAAATTATTTTTCAGATCAAGTGTTTTATTAAATTTGTGAGAGAAAAAATATTAAAAGAATTTTCATTTCACTTTTTTTCCAATTAGTTGGTTCATATTTTCTTCTTTCGTGGATTATATACATAACCACAGATATCTTTAAAACATGAGATATACTGAAATATCGTTATCAATGATAAAATATACAGATTTAATACTCAACTAAACAAAAATAAAATGTCCAATCTAAAATACAATTGTGATGAATATTATTCAATATTAAAAACAGTTTTTTTTCATAAATTCAGATTTTTTTTTTAAATGATAAAAAATAGATAAATTGTCGATAATATAATATGTGTTAGTAAAATGTATTTTAGGTAGGAATTGACTATACTCGTATATATTTGTATACTTCTCAGCACTACTCTGACTAATTGAAATCTTCTTAATTTTTCTACAAGTAACTTAAATTTCAAAATAATTTCAGGTAACTTTGGAAAATTCGATTTTTGTATTTTAAATTCAGCCAAAAATAATAAAATTATAGTTTTTTTAAATATAATAAACTCAATGACTCGATATGCAACTACATGATCTGCTGTAGCGTTGTTGAACTTATTTTAAAAGTTTACTATGTACAAGATTATAATACATTTTGTATTGTTGTATAATGTAGTTATGATATCAGTTAATCAAAAAAAAAAAAAAAATGTTTTTTTTTTTTTTTTTTTCATAAAATTCGTGTTTTTAAGAAGCGTAATGTTGATGTTTCTAAAAGCTTAGAACCAAAAACGATATTTTTACTTTGTACTCATATCAAGTTTTGACTACCGAGCTATCAAAAAATATATCTATTTTTGAAAGCGTGCAGGCTCTGTTGAAGATGTGCACTAGTAAAACTCCTTACAACAGGAAGACATATCCTATGACATACAAGCAAAATTCATTCTCTTGTTAACCTGTCGTATCCTTAACAAAATTACTTACGTACACTGTACACGTGAACTAGTCTGATGCCACTCTAAACGAGACTGTTCGAGTGAAATCACTGGAACAACTTTTCACCAGGAGGTGGAATGGATAAGGATCGACGGACAAACGCGTTTCAGTGGTCTGCGGCGGCTGGTGTACAAGTATTATTGTCGTTATAAATTACAATATTATAATAATAATTATTTCTTGGCCGCCACCGACGGATCGAGGTGTGTCGTGCGCGAATTTATGCAGTCCGCCGACCACGCGGACACGGTCAGGTTTTTCCGTTCTTTTTATTTCTCGACTCACTTGCCGTCACGCGTGTAATCCGAAAGCGCGCAAAAAGTTGTAGCTCCGGAGAACAATGAAAACGTTATTGCTGAGACGAGATAGGGAATCGATTTATTCGGCGAAAAGAAGCCGCATGATCCGTCGATCAAACGGACAAAGGGACGGGCGCAAAGGTCCAAAATAATAATAAATGATTTTTGATTTTGATTCTTACTTCATTCTCGCTATTTTCCCCAAATGTGTCAATTTTTTTATCAATCGTTCGTGTAATGTAAGTTTGTACATTTTGCGTAAATAAATTAACCCTTGTGATTTCACCATCACTAAATTACACGCCGTGAAATATCCTAATATCGATACCCCAGTTGGTAAACCCTGTTGTGATGTGAACAATATACGCCCAGGCGCGTGCATGCATATATGTACGATCTGACGAAACCCTATTATCACACGGCTATGCATAATAATAACAACAAAAACATCGATGACTATATTGTAGCTGTGGCATAAACACAAACAAAATAACTATTAGTATTTGTTGGTATATGGTACACCGACCAATGGTTTTATACTATAGATTTGATCGTAATGTATCGCCCGATATAGAACAATTAAATCTGCATTACCAAATATTTCATAAATAGCCTGTAAATAATAGTCAACGTAAAATTCTGCGACTGACGAACAATTTAACAAATTAGTTTTGAGACGTTTGACTTATAAATGTGTTATTATAGTTATATAATGGATTAATCAGTTGATAAATGAATATTTTCGAATTTCGACCCGTTCAAATATATGATAATTGGAGTATAGGTATAACTAATGAATAACTCTTGATTGGTAATATTCAGTTTGTATCTAATTGATAACCTATAAATATTATAAAAGACGTACAGTTCACAGTATAAAAAGTGAAATTAGTCGGAACAGAAGGTATTCAATGTAGAAGCGGTGGAGTGCATGCCGTTTATAAAATTGTAATTCGATAACGTGCTTGTACATTATTTTCATGAAACTTCACGTCGAATAACCGTGAAAAGTAGTGTTGAACTTAATGATTATTATAAATAGTATAAACAATATTGCAATTTGTTGTACAAAAGTATGACGTATTTTTATCTTAATCGTTTTAAACCGTTGTTTAAACACATAGAACACCTACGCTTTTGAAGATAAAACGGTTTATCTACTTTTCCGGCATTGAAAATTTCTCCTATTTCAGAAAACACCCTTTTGGACGTAAATGTATCTACGCGGCGTTTAGGCGTTCGTAAGCGATAGGTTCTTCAAAATCGTAACACGTAGACTACGCGGTGCCACTTCAAAGTGTCGATAAATCTCCACCGAAGGTTCGGGGTTCCTCAGAAAAGGTTTACGTCTGCGATTGTATTCAATTGATTGAACGGGGAGTACCAGTAGTCGTTAATTGACCGATGAACAGTTCGTCCGTTAGACATCATTCGATCGCTAACGTTGTGTCATCACGGCTGCGCGATGGTTATCGACATCATATATGGTATATGTGTACAAAGATACCGATAACAATAAAAAAAAAAAAAAAATAATAATAATAATAATAATAATAAATAAAAAATAATAGCAACAACGTAAACGGTTTCCGGCCGTGTCCAAACGTGCGGCAAGGTCGGCCCGGCGGAGCCTTCTAACCACCGAATCGAATTCGTCGCCGCCTCGCACAAGCACTGCTGCCCGTGTTCCGTCGTTATGTATAGGCGACGTGTTACGATCGCGTTTGTCGTTACGCAATACGTCCGATACGAATCGAAGTCGGCGCGGACACGTACTCGGTCGTTAACCCGAAGAAAACGAAACGGTAGTGCGAGACGGGCTTCGGAGCGGTTTGGAAAAATAAATCCGAGATTTCCTCTGTTCTACCACCCTCGTCCTGTGTAGAGTCCTGGGAGAAGGAACGGTGTGGTGGGCGGTGTGGGAGGGAAACGTCTCCGGTCGTGGTCCGCCGGCCGTTAGTAGTGCGCACGAACGAAGTTAGTTACGCGACCGTTGAATACAGGTCGATTCGCGTCCCAGTTTCGCGCCACGTGAAAACCGATCGTTTCCACGGGTTTCACGTCAAACACGAGAACACGGAGTCGTCGAAATCGCTGAACTGGGATATCGTCGTACAGCAGACGTAATAATAATACTTGCGATCGCAAGTAACTCCCTTGGGATAGGTTGTGCGGGGTGCGAACATGTTTTTCGAAGTCGTCCGTAACAGGACTCCCCCCCCCTTCCCGGATTTCGGTACCCACACGGATCCGTTTCAACCGAAACGAATTTATAAAAAAAAAAAAAATCGAGTTTTCGAAAATATCGTCAAATGAATCGATAGCCGTAATCGTGGTTTGAATTTCATGAGAATATGCTTGGAGTTGAGTGTGGTATACTCTATTTGCTGAAAATCCACGGATTATCTGAAAACGGTTAACGTGCCATTCGATCAACTAGTGCAATCGGATACTAAACGTATTGCTGTACGTTCGATTTCGTTGAAAAAAATGTTCGATACTTAGGGGCTTTCGACGACGATTAGAAAACGATCGGTACGGTAGTATATCATAATAAGCGCGCTGATTTTTATGGATTAAAAATCAACCAAAGCGCTAAAAAAACACTAAATATGCATAAAATATGCAAAAATATGCGCTAAAAAAGTTTCATTTTTTCAATTGTTATGTTACGAGACAAATTTTGTGCTCACTTAGCATATCATATGATCAACCAGAATAAAAATGCAAATGCCATATGAATCCGCGCTCTAATTCATAATCAAATCGAAAAATAACTGATGATCCCCGACCCGTTTTTAACGGACTGTTTGTTTAAAATACGTTTTTTCAACGTTTCTTATGGTATGCCGCCCTTGTAACGCCGACGAACGTCACACGACAGAGAGGTGCAACTCTTCCACAGGCGGAGGAACCGCGCCGTCGCCGTTCCATTTAGAATGGTAATTGTCTTACGACAGAAACGGGGGAAAAAAAAAAAAAAAAAATGATAATTTCGCGTGATTTTTACGCCATCCACGTGATCACGTTTACCAAGCCGATTAGACGATTTCGACAGCGCGCTCTTACGCAGACGTGTACAAGCCGTACGTTATCTCGAACGAGAAACGGCTACGGTTCGGTCGCATTAGTTGTAACACGTGCAGAGGGAACTAGCAAAAAAAAAAAAATCCACCAACGTAACACCGTTTCGGTAAACGTAGACCCGTTTAAATGGAAATGTTTACGCGTTGTTTCGCGTCAAGACGGGACGATGATAATGGCAACAGCGGTACAACAGCTGTGTTTTTATTTTCCCCCGTGCCAAAGTCGTCGTGATCGAAATCGTGTCTTGCGCAACGTCCGAATCCAAACCCGGTCGCGTTCCTACGCGCGTTTTCCCTTTCGATCGATTTTTTTCCTCCCCGTCACGGACGTTTGGCAACCGGGCCGCCGTTACTGCCGAAAAACGGTACCCGATGCGTACGCGACGTACGTGACTGCCGAACCGTGCGACGCGTCATCCGTCGGCTCGTAATGAAATCGCAATGAATAAGTAATCGTTGTCGTAACAACAATAACAACAACAACAGGGACGCAGAAACGATAATAATAAAAACGATGAGTTCGTAATAAGTTTTGATTAAGATAACGATTTATTTCTCGAAGAGTGTGAACGAATAAGGGAATAGTCGTGTTGAGGATGATCGATTTTTTTTAAATAAAAGCAGCATAAGATAAAAACCTATTTCGAACTCGTTCTATATGGAGCTAACTAACCATCATGTATTCTAGAACAGATCGAAGCGGGAAGAAGTAGAGGACGCGAAGTCAAGGGACAGAAAAAAAATTTGTTGTGTTACATTTAATAATACATATATTCTTATTTTCTATGAAAAATCGGCCCCTGAGACCATCCCGACTATACCTCCTCTTATGCTTCCACATCCTCCTATCTCAAACGTGGTTTTCCTAGCGTTCTATTCCCAGAAGAATCTTCCTCTCGTACTATGCGCATATAAGTAAATTTTGACTATGCCAAGCATGACCAACCCAATGTAATATTCTGTTTCACTGTATTCGTTTTTTGGAAGAACTCTTCTAGTTCATAATTATTTTGTATCCTCTGCTCTCTATGTTTCCACATGTCCCTTATCGATCGTAATATTTTTCGCAATGTTTTTCACTCTAAAACTAAGAAATTTATAAATAAATAAGACTCAAAATTAGTTGCTAATAATGCTTATAATTTGTGTTATCGTTTTCCATATTACATTTTTTGCACGTTTAATCACTTTGACCTTTTAAACGTTTCTATGAATGTTTTCACGTGCTCATCATTAGAAATATTTCGGTTAGAAACCCGTTGATTATGAACCGGATACTGAGTATTAGTCGAGTAAAAATTTCAATGTAACACCGAGTGAAAATTCTGTTTTACGCAGGGCACCGTGTAAAGGCTGAGTCTTAATTATGACATTAAGTACTCAGCTATCGAGTACTCGAAATATTTCTGATTATGATAACGTTTTTTAGAACTATAATCCATGAGTATTGATAATATTATTAATAATAATGGAATGCGATGTTATCAAACTGTGATCTTCGCCCGAACGCGCATACTGACGCAGGTAGTCGTTCATTCGTTTTTATTACTTTCATAGTTTTTAAACGGTCAAAACGAGTGATCGTGGAATAAACACAAGTATTAACGTATGCATTTTACGTGAAACTAAAAAAAAAAAAAAAAAAACCACCAGAAAAAATCCGCGTAAGGCAGGTTACAAACATTGTTCGTTCGGTTCGTAAAAATATACGTAATCAAAGACGAGAAAACAGCGACATGATTACTGGTTTATCCGTGGAAATCGTATATTAATTTGCTGAGACGAATGGGTTCTTCGTAGTGGTCGCGTTATTATAATATGTCCAAACGCGCAATAATGTTGCAAAACACACGTCACGGCTACACTGCAACCAACGGAAATAATTAAACGGTATTTCGATTTTGTTCTGCTTGTACACAACGACGGGATAACACATTTTATGAGAATAATCATATTATGTCGTCTTTTGTGCGGAGCGCATGGTCGGACGTGAAACAAATTGTATACGTCTCGGTCAAAAAAAAGTATTTCGTACGCGCGCGTTGCGCAAACCCGTATTGTTGTTATCGATATTTATTTTAGAACACGTTCCAATGTTGTTAGGAGGCACACGTAAACCGGCTCCGCTGCTGTTGCATTCTTCTATGAAAAATTAACAAACACGATTTAATTACGTTGAACATAATTATAATAATAGTGAAAAAAATTAACCGAAAAAAACGTTTTCAGTCCACATTGTCGGATGATAAGTGAACGGTACGAGTATGATTTTCGTAATAACAGTTCGTTAAACGTATTGGTCTTCTCGGGAACATCTGCCGATCGCAAAACTCGCTTGCAATCGCGGCGTCTCGAACAAATTTACGGTAATCGTTGCGCGTTTGATCGTTTCAAAAATATTTACCTCGCGGCGTATTCGAAACGTATTCTGCGGCGATCAAATATTATAACCGCAACCGCTGTGTGCCCTTTATGCCTATTGCTATTTCGCAATCGAATCGAATCACGCGCGACGAGGAAAATGATCTTAACATTTCGATTTCAATGCGCTCCGACGTGTTGTTATCACGTTAAATTTTAAATTCCATTATCCCGTGTCGTTACAACACGGGACGACTTTTACGAAAGCTTATTGAAAACAGGTTGCGCTGTTTTTGGCAGTCATAGATCCCTCGTCAATTTAACTACCGTTCGGTTACTATTCGTATGATATATTATTACTCTTCTTATTTGTTTTCTGGGCGAGTCCGTTTTCGATCAAAACCGTACCCTTCCTTTTTCGGCCGATTCTCTTATCGGCCAAAACAAAAATTTATATAATAAATTTAAAATAATAAAATAATGATTTACAATATTTTATTGTGATGGAAACTACTATAGTGTATTAATGGCGATTCAGGGTTTCACTCGCGTGGCGAGGTTTGAAGTTCACATACAGAGCATAATCCCATTTGCAACAGTATCAAGGTTTGTATAAAAACTAGGTTAGGCTTAGACTATAATTCTCCTTGTGGTGAAGCCCCATCCCCACGAAAAATTCCACGCAGTGGCATTCGAGTTTGTGAGTGGAGCTGGCAGGCGTAACGAGCAAAATCCTAACATTTTTAAAATTAAAGTTCCGATTTTTCGAAAAAAAAAAAAATGCAAAAAATTTTCTTTACGATAAGAGAACAAAACTAGATACAAAATATCGTTATCTTTTATATTAATATTTTAATAATTAGGTATTGACAAAAATTGTACATCATTATTTCATTATTTTAAATTTATTATATACATTTTATTTTTGGTCGAAAACGACCAGGCCCTGTTTTTTTCATTCCAATTTGAAAACTAAATTTTGAATTATTCAAAAGTGACGCACGTACAAGCACAAGCTTGGGTGTTTTTGTGCAGTGAACTGGCATTACCGTTTGTTTACAAACAACATAAAGCAGAGTACGCATAAATAAAATCGTTTTAACTCTTATGATTCTACCAGGGACACGCGAGAACATGTCTCGTACGAGTCGAGATGCTTTGATCCTATGAGAATATGAAGTCCATGTCCCCGGCACACCCACTTTGAGTTTTCGTTAAAAAACCCGGGACGATCGTTTGTACTCGGTTTGTACCGCAAAATTTATCGTTTCTACCGAAAGCCTTAAATAGTTACAAAGGTTTTAAGTTTTAAAACACTATAAAACCGGGCAAAATATGACTCTTTCACGACTCAATAAATGCACTTATGACGCAACACTTATCGAGATCCTAATGATTTTTTTTGATATTTGTAGACTCCAAAAATGAAAAATAAATTTCTAATCCAAGATAGTTTTTGTTTTCTAAGCATATAGGTTAGGTTTAACACACCTAGGTCTGCCCTTAATATGGCATATAATAATACAAGTACGTGTACATCATGTTAAATCACTGTGAACATTTTTTAAAATCAATTTTAGCAATTAATAGTGACACACGAATATCGTGTAAAATGGAAATCGCCATGGAAGCACAACATTATAATTCGAATATAATTGTTACCGGTTAACAGTAATTGTTAACTTACGAATGTCTAAACATAATTTTTGTGATTGAAATATTGTTCTTGGTGATTTCAGTAGATATCTATAATACTTTACGTTTTGTAAAAAAAACCTGGTATAACAGTGCATTTTTTATAAGATTTGTAAAGTATAAAAACCACGATGAGTATCATTTATTCGGCCTGGAAGAAAATCAGCGCAATATTCAACGATATACGGAATGCCGTCGAGTCGAGAAATGCAACCGTAAGTTCCTGTATACTTGTCTATTGGACATGATTATAATGTCATCGGTTTATTTTACAGAACAATACAGGATCGGCAGACGAACCGAGACAACCTGAAGCCAGAATGGAACTGCTTCAGATTTCTGCTAACGACAATCGACGGTAAGAAAAACTGACTGCCTCGAAACATTTTTTGGACTAAAAATCATTTCATTGTGTTTCAATTAGAATTACTTCGTTCTGCAACATGACAATAGTCCCCTCCGTACATCAGGCTCGACAAGTGACCGGTGTACGTAGTGCTATCGTACAAGGAAGAACGGTGACGTTAAGGCCAACGCCTGACACTCCGGAATTTCTTAAGTTACACCTATCGAGTGCGGACAATATACAGTTTATATTAAATAAATATCTCGCGGGAAGCTTACAGCTCAAGCTAAATGATTTGGTAAGAGCAATCGATGTCGAGTACACTGTTAAGGGAATTCCAACGATAACCAACGAATTTTACAGACACAATTACGCTGGGTTCCTGTTTTGAAATTAGGAATCAAAAACGACCGGCTTCAAATTTCCGGAAACGACTGTCGGCAGTAAGAGAAACCGACTGCGTCAAAAAACTTAAACGTATTTCCTTCTAAATCGTTTCATTTCATTTAGAATAACTTCTGTGTGGAATATGGCGGCATTCCCTTACTTACAACAGGTTCCAACACTGACAGATGCACGTAGTGGCACTGCGGTAATGGAGAGAAATCGAAAAGTTGAGGCCAACGCCCGACGATCCGGATTCCCCTGACTTGCCGACGGTCTCGTTGAGTGCAGGAAGAACGCACGTTAAATCGAAAAATGATAAAAACGTGTTCGATAAATCGGTATCGTATTGATAGGACATAGAACAACTTTTAATGAAATTATTCACTGAAAGTATGATTAACATAATATATCGTATTGTTTAGGTTATGTCTCAACGTTCCGACACTCCAGAATTTTCGATATTGGATACACTAAGTGTAAGTTTTCTTAGTTCACATTATCTCATATTTTTACGATAAATTTAAAGTACTTGCTTTCGTGACGTTTTTTAATAGGAAATATTTTACGAAAGAATGAACTCCGGCGAATCGATTATTATCAAAACATCGGTAATAAATAATGCGATACACGACTTGTAGTCTTATTTTAGTTTTATCTTAATTTTGTTTGGATTAGATCAATACTTGCAAAGTAATAAGCCTAATTACATGTCCAGAAAAGCCTGACGAAGTCAGTACCGGTACGTATAACAGTCAATTTATGTAGACGTACATATTCACCATATTCACGCGCGCAGTGTTTTTTACCGAATTTGACTGTTGCGAAAATTGTAATTTTATTTATTTTCTATCGAAGTAAAACACCATAGACCATTTGCCGTTTAACCGAATGACTAGGTAAGCAGCAACACACACGGGAGGTGGCGTAGACCTATACAAGTTGTTAATAAGAGGTAGGCTTGTTCTTAATTTAGAAACTTCTGTCTTCCAAACAGGCACGTATTTTAGGAGAGGGGCACTAAAAGCGATTGCCCTTATCCTCAAAGATCATACTGTAGTAACCACGAATTAAAATATACAGTATGTACCATTTCATTGACACATTATTTAAGCCCCAATTATCTTGAAAAAGGTTAATTGTCTTTGCTCCCTCAAAAAAAAAAAAAAAATAAATAAATAAAAAAAATTAGAAACTTATTTACGTGCCTGCCACCGAACAACCACATGATTCTCGAGATTCGTCTAGGAATGCAATTAAATTTAAATTAGTAATTGCAAAAACGTTGTGTGTACCTAGTTGTTTTCATGACCCCTTATAAACGTACTATACCTGCCTTGGTCGAAGGTCTGAAATAAGCACTAGAACACCGGAATACCTTGTAAAGACGATACCAAAAATGTATTTGTCGCTAATTTTTATAACAATACATCGTTAACGCAACGAAAATAATACGCTGTATTTTTTAGCTTGAAACAAGACTTATAATCGTTAATACATCATGTATTATTTACAATAGAAATTATTTTGATAAGTCTTCATTAAGAATTTTTTTTGGAGTTGATATGGTATTGGTTGACTTGACTGGTTATTCGAAAGTTTTCGATTTCGCTCGTCCCTTGAGTACTGACGGAAAGAAATTTTCGATTAGTGAACATTGATTCGAATTATTTTAATGAATTTATTTTTTATTTCAAAAGACAATACTAAACAATGCAAAAGAAAACGGGAGCGCAGACCCGGAACTACCGCAGTTGCCTAAAACATTTACCTCAAACATCCTCCAATGGACGTAGATCGATGTAGATGCTATCGTGATGGTTTCGTGTAAAGCTCAATCACATTGATCAAAGACTGTGAATTCTCGCGTGAATGTCAGGCCATACACATCAAACCGTATATCTTGTACCGTGGTACCGTTCACCACTTTGAATCTTAATTTTGTTAAGTAATTATTTTGTGTTTCATATGATTCTTAGAGTGTACTCAATAAAAAATAAAAAAATAATAAAAGTATAAATATTTTTCTTAACCATGCATGTGCGCACTAAACGAGTTAAATTTAAAATTCAGCGCTCGCTAGACCAGATAATAAAATACGTGTTGTTTGTGTGGAGTGCGGACAATAATTGAATTGATAGTAATTTGTAAATGTAAAAATAAATCGACGGTGCGTTTACAAAACGGTACAACTTTCCATAGCCCCATGGTTGAATTAAAGGGAGGGGTCTAGCTGGGGTGGAAGCTCCGAGGTCTTTCAAGCACCAATGTGGTACGGGCCCATAAAGTCTTGGACTGATACACATTTTTCTGCGATTTTGAATAATAGTCTTTCTACATTTTTAATTACTATTTTTTCTTGTCGACAAAAACGACTAAAATTTGAATACATACAAAAACCTTATGGTTGAAAAGTCGCATTTTATTGTTATTTTCATTGATATCATTAATGAACATCATCCTTTAATGTTATTTATATACCGTAATACGGCCAGTAAGTGGAATACGAACGCTACACGGAAAATCGTTCGCGTTCTCGTATATCCTATCTCGATGTATTATATTATCTATAGCTTACTCGTGGTGTTTATGATACATTGACTTAGTATAATTTTTTCAATTACTATAAAACTTGTTAAAATAAAATTAATTATCCACATTCAATTCCTAAAGCAAACTGTTCATACCGATAGATCTATGGTTCATAAACGCAGTGTCGAAACAAACCAAAAATATCTCGTAAACGAGTTTCATCGAACCTACTATTTTTATGTACAATACGAACAGCAATATTCCATACTAAAGTTGTTTAAGAATATGAATAAGTGATACATTTTGGATGCCTAAGAAAACTTTTGAAATACAATTATTATTATTTATTTATTTATTTTTTTTTTTTTTTAACATCGACGTGTTGTACCATCGATACAGAAGATTTTATGTCTATAGCGTCTTAGACCAAAGCTATATTTTTTTCACATTTTTGAATTGTAAATTGAGATGAGTGAATAATACGTTATTGATTGAACTGTTCGGTACACCGAAACGGGTTACTCCTTCGCTTTCATGGTAATATCACGTTATACCGACTACAAAATGCAAGACTTCCCCGAAAGCAACGTTAAAACTCGTTGTTATTCGGAAGATTCAAGTGCGCTCTCGTGTTTTCGGCTTCGTGCGCGCAGTAGTTATGACGATGATGGCGACAATAATACAGGTAGCAGAGCGATTGCTACCTACGAAACGACTCGTTTGACGGTAAATACTAGTACCGCGTCCTTATCAGCGAATTTAATAAAACGCTGTCCTTCGTCGAAGATCTTTTTTTTTTTTCCCAGCTGAAAGCATTGCCGACCGTTCCCCGTTCACTTGGCATATCACACGATAGTTGTAGATCGTCTATAAGTATTTATTTATTAATTTTTTTTTTTTTTTTTTGTTTTAAGAGTACAGAAATTAAACTATTGTTTACTAACACAATACCGTGGTGCGCAAGAACAATAACAGTAATGCATTTAAATCTGCAAACGTAATATAATTTATACAATTATTTATCGAGTACATAAAGTCTATAAGAGTTATTAAAGTAATTTACGATATTTCGTGTGTGCGTAATGCGCATTCCAGTTCGAAATCGTTAACTCGGATACCCCTAGCCATTACATTACACCTATTCTTAACAAGGTGTACGCTGCAGGTATTTTAACGAGATCAAGCGGACGATGCATGTATACGAACCAGCGATAACGATAACGGCTTAATATTTTTTATCTTCAAACGTGTTTGCGAGTTCATGGTTTTTATAGTTTTGCGGGATTCAAAGGCGTGCATTAATCCGTTTTTTATGCGATTTTTCGTCAAAGAAAATCCCAAAACTTGTCTATAAACGTTAATCGAACCAGTGTTTTTTTTCTCCGGTACACTCGATTATAACAGTTAATGCAAATGAAATGACAAGGGAAGGGGGAAACCCAATATTCTATGCTCATGTACAGCGCGCTTCATTAGACTGCGATCACTTGTCAGTTCGCACATGAATTGACCCTAATCATGTACATTATGCGTGATTCGCACCAAAATAAATATAGGTGATTTGCACCGTTTCAGGTGGTAACAATATGGTAGACGTACGTTTAGACTTGGGTTCGACTCGAAGAAAAAAAATACAGATGATAAAAATATGAATTTAATTTCGACCGAAATTGAAATCGATTGACGGTTTAGTTAATTCGATAGCACGTTCGTTAGTAGAGTATGAGTCATTAACTCCTGAAGAATTGTAATGATGCAGAACATTCCGTTTCAGAATCTGATCGGTAATCTTAAAAACCTATTCGAGTCGTTCTACGTCACGTCAATATTCGTATTAAAGCTTTGACAAACACAATATGTTATAATAATAAATAATAATTATATAAAAACACGTTTTGCCTATTTTACTGTAAGACGCGGCAGGTAGTTGAAAATAAAAAAATCGATTGTTCATCGTTCGAGTCCGTCAACGATGGGGTATCGACAGAATAGTCAAATACAATGATACATGTTTTGGTGCAAATTCCAAACATCCCTTGGTCTCGATGGCTGAAAGATCGTGTTCAGCACGTATTCTAATAGTACTGTACTCGTATTATATATATGGCGAATACTCGGGACAAAACGGTAGTCGTATCCATTTTATTCGGATATTTTATTTTATTTTTTTCACGTTTAAATAGGGTTGTAAAATTTCATAAAATATTTTATAAAACGTGAAATTTTCAACTATGAAATATTTCATATTTACAACCCTACGTTTAAACGTTGATTCGTTGAACGGTCTCAAACGGACGTTTCGTTTATGGACGTCTCGTGTGTCTCAAACAATGTAGGTCATTCTAGTTCCCGGTGAAAACTAAAAAAACTGATACGGATAACAAATCCTATAGCTACGCCGTTGCATTTTCCGATCCACGAACACCCTTAAAGTCAAGCCCGAATTATGATAATTTGGGGCCCGAGGCCAATAACCATGATCAAAATATTGGTGAACTGCACATAAATATATTTCAAAGACAAAAAAAATATTATATTGTAATTTATAAATTTATTTCTTGCTCTTTTAAATACAAAAATAAAAATGTTATTTGTATAAATAATTTTTTCCTGCTTTTTGGGAAGCAAACCCTTTAATTATATCATTAGTTGTAATTACCTCCAAAACATCACTGTCTGAGCACAAAACCATAAAACTATTTAAATTTTCTTGAGAAATGCTCGTTCAATACATGTTTTTTTATACAAAAAGTTAAAAAAAAAACGAAAAAACCTACTATCCGCCAGGGGCCTACTATTGTTTGATATCCGTTATGGGTCCGGGGCCATGGTCCCCTCTTCCCCCCATTAATCTGGGCTTGCTTAAAGGGCTGAAAGTCTACGGTGTAACGAACGAACGCAAAACGGTTTGCCTGCACAACGCTGTTGTACGCTGTACGCACGGTTCGTTCACTCGGATGATGGCATTTAAATGGAATTGCTGTTGTGTGCATGATAATACGGGCGCACTGTCGGTGTTTCCGAATCGCGGACAAAGTAATAACAATCATGTGAGTTGCAGACGAAAATGTACAGTGAAAAACTTAACGAGTGATTGCCCCGGTTTTAAGTTCCGTTTTCACCGCGTAAATACGCAATTGAATTCAACGACGGACGTGTACGAAAAAGTCGTGCAATGCATTTTTTAAATATGATACCAATGGTGTTCAAATGGAAAATAATCATGATAAACCACGCGGCCGTCGAGCAACGATCACTTGTACGGCAGAAGATTAGCAATCGTGTCGAGTGCAAAACGGTAGGGCGGCCACGTGAACGTCCGAGCACTATCGGGCGCCGAGAGCGATCGGGTAGGACCGATCGCGAAAATTTTGAGCAAACGTTCCGAGGTCAACCCGTTGTCTTGCTCCTGTCGCGTACTGTTTACCGCGAATCGCGACGACTCCGACCTACTCGAGAAATACCATAACCGCCACGTTATCATTATTCGTTGTTATTTTCGCACACGCATGGTATTCGCGGTGAACCATGGTCTATACTTATCTAACGAGTCCTTGGAGCGCGCACCGATGCCACCGCGTACGATATAACCTTACGGTAATCTTATCGAAATCCTATGGCCAAAACAAGAAAACGATCCGTCGACCCGGTTGCCACGTCCTCGGAATGGATACACACCATCATCGGTTATTACTGTCATTATTCTTTAACGAATCGTTCACTTAGTCGTTATAATAATAATCGTGATTATTGTAGTGTAAACTTCTGGTGTAAATCGCCGTCCAATGTCTCTGCGGTACCGGCGCGCCGAACGGCGAAACCCGACTGCGGTGCGGTACATTACGAGGACGCGTTCGCACGGGACAACCTGGTCACGATATATTACGGTGCATAGGTGTGCGCAGGGTATTCGGATGCGTATCCTAAACACGGAACGTTTTTTCTAAAAATGCGTAAACTAAATAGAAATCGTAACGTAATTGGTCTTTAAATGTATGTTATGTGATTTTGTATTGCGTTATGATTTAGATTATATCTTTATATTCACATCTAGACACTTATATTTATTTTCGAAACACAAATTTTATACCACAATAAAACCTCGACAAGACGAAATCGCTCGGGACCATGATATTTTTCCGTGTTAACGGGGTTTCCGTCTTGACGGGGTTAGATAATTGTATGTAATTTGAAACGGGGCTAAAAAAATGTTCCGTTACACCGAGGTTTCCGTCCGACCGAAGTTCCGTTTTATCGAGGTTTTACTGTACAACAAGGATTTAATATGTTAATGAAAACAAGAAGTACCTATTTCAAAAGAGATTAAATATAGCATTCAAATACTGAGCGAGAAATGGCTTTAAATTCAAATACCGAAGAAATCGGTGATGTTAAAAAACTCAACCGAACACAGAATTTTTTTATGATCAATTATAATTATTAATAAAATTTAATAAATGTTTTTTCATTAAAATGATCGAGATAGGTGGACTGGACGCGCAGGAGCCTACCGGATCCGGTACGATAATCGTGGCGGGAAATAATAGTAATAACCCGAAAACACCGCCGCCACCCACGATCGACAGCGTCGCATGAAAAATCGTCTCTATCGATCAGAGCTGCTTTCGTGTTCGGTCGGTAACGCGCGCGCGCGACAGGTAATTGCTTATGTACACCGGACTCGTCGAGATTTCACGGCGGAGGTGTAATTATTATCGTACCGTCGGACGGACAGGTTTTTATCACTCTTCTTTTTACATTTTTTTTTTCGGCAAACGGGGCACGATGACCGACCGGCCGCTCGGGTACGCCCTCCCGGAACAAAGTCCTATGCGCTCCGGCAGATCGAGTCCTCAGAACGATGAAACGCCGACGGTATCGAAAAGGATCTGCGGACCAGCGGCTGGAGCCGTGCGCGTTTGCCGGGACGTGCGCGGAGAACAAAATTGTGAAAACGAACAACAGCCGGTGGTCCCGAAAAGCAGTGCAACTTCGACGAGTATCCGTTATTTCGAGTTCACGGCGTCCGACCCGTCCCTTCCCGTCAAAAGGCGCCTCCGCATGTTCTCGGCTATTCTGGCTAGTCCATCGCCGAAAACGCCGTAATTATTTTCTTCTCCATCGCGATCGTTTCACGCGCCAAACGACCGTGGTTCGCTACTACGGATCCGTTAACTTCTTACGAAATCGATTTGCACGCACACGGCCTGTAAAGTTTGCGAGCGTATCGCGCACGACGTTCGTTTCAAACTTTCTGGCCACCCTGTACACAAATCGTTACGCAATTTCCGTTTAACACGCATACGGGCTTAGAACAACGTGTCATTAAATAGCACAATGCGGCACGGGTCAAAGGTCGAACGGCCAAATACATAACACGCCGAAAGTCGTTTTCGTCATGATACCATTAGTCAGTGCGTGCAACATACGAAAATGATTCGAAATTAGAAATGTGTTCGAAATACGTATTATAAATATATGTATCATAATACATCACCGTCAATGTGACGAAATCGGAAAAAAATAACACGTGAATAAAACTCCGTTCGATTACAACGTCGTATCAATCTAAACCTAATTTCAACATATTATAACGTATATATTAACGTAAACATACGAAAATGAAACATGTACATTGTACCCCGCGATGTACGTTTATTTTGTACGCACGCGTACAGGAAATCGCGTTAACAGTATATGACTTCGTAATCCTAGAATCCGAATCGGATAGTCAATATTATCACGGGTCACCGTTAAGAGTACCGTGAAAACACAATCAGAACCTGAAAATGTGTACGCACATCGACCGAGGACCGAACCGCAAATGCATAGTGAAAGGAATATTTTACAGCAGTGTTCTCCGAACATTATAAGTATTATTATTCACAACCGTCGTTATGAGTAATCACATCGTCGCCGTTCGGATTTTAAATCGTAATTGCGGCACACCGGATTCGTATACGAATGTGCAGCGCACGTGTAAAATGTGAACTCGAAAACTTATTTAATTGATATTAATAATTCACCATCGGTGCGCGTAAACTCCGTCACGGGATTCCGCCGCGTGATGTCCCGAGGACGAACGCGCGAAAATATCACCGGTGTATCGGAGAACGAATGTTAATAATAACAACACGAAGAAAGAAAAACCGTCGTGTTCACGCGTATTGGATCTGTAATGCGTATTCGGTACAAATCCCATAGCCAGCGGGGGGTGATAAACTCGACATGATAAATTTTCTCGTCTCGCACCGTTCGGCCTGGCCCGTTATTGTTGTTGTTGTTGTTGTTGCGTTCCGGTTCCAGTATTTCGTTATTTCTAATCCTTTTTCCTCCGGGACACGTTGGCGTCGTTCCGTATCGCGCTCTATCCCGGGCGGAGAATAAAATACTCGATCACGCGAGCACGCCGGACGGCTTTTCTATAAAAACGTTCTTTGGAAAACACATTGTCGTGTGTACCGGACGTAAATAAACACAGTGAATACGCGACATAATCTCCGAATTATATTATACACCGGTAGTATATTATGTGATCGAAATTTTATTCCATAAAATCGTGTACAGCCGGAAGCCTTAAGTCGAAAGGACTTAGGAGACTGACTGCCTACGTCGGAAGATTGACCGATCTCAACGTTGAGCTCGTTGTACTTGCATTATACACTGTCCACAGGCTAAAGCAGTGATACTCGACCTGCGGGCCGTCAATTATTTTTTTATGTGGCTCGAACCGAACTCGTTGGATCGACGTAAAAACACGAATTTCAACGGAGCTAAAATTAAATATGTCTAACTATTATGTTGGGCGCGCCTAACGCTTAAAGCGGTTCATAAGTCTTTTGGTTCCTTTGGCTCGTAATTGAAATAAACTTATGCGCGATAAATCGCGATATTTGTAGTTTTAGTCCCTAACCGTGAACGTTAAGGCCATGTGATTTGAAACGCTCGAATACGCAATTGCTTATCGGGGGACTCCGGATGAATTTGCACGATATTGACCGAACATCCTTTTCCGTGTTGGATCTTTCGGCTGATGTGCTCTTTTAGCACTCCGTCCGAAGACCGTGCAACAATAACGGTTGCTACAGACATAAGAGTATTTTAGGGGAGGCGAAAGGACGATCGGCCCCTCCCCTGAATCCGTATTTAATGAATTGATTATATGTGAGATACACATATGAAATTTTTTTAATGAGGATCATTTATAACGAAATCAAATTACGCGTGGCTGTGAATACTGAATTGAGCTTTTTGTCGGGTTCATAATTAATGAAAAATCAAATAAAACACAAGCATAACTTTCAAAACACACACAGGTATTAAAAAATAACTACACAAAAGTCGATTTTAAGTGGATCCGGCATTATATTAAAAAAAAAAACCACAAATATTAAGGGTTCACCTGATTTAAATATTATCAAAAACTTTACTTGAAAATGTTGAGCCTGAATTAAAGAAAAAAATTAAGTCGCTCCCCCCGCCCCCTAGAAGTAAGTCTAAATAGGCCTCTGGCTACAGACAACTCTTACATTTTCGATAAATCTCCCGAGACATTACGAATGTTATTACCACGTACGTGGCGGACGTGTTCCGCACGCGGTGTACTGTAATTCTGCTCCCCGTTACGCTTCGTAACGTAATCGTAATACATTTTGTACGCATTTGTTGCAGTACGCAACTTGTGTACATTAGGTTGTATAATGTGTGTACGTACGTATCCGTGTAATTAACTAAGTACGTGTGTGTGTGGTTCGCATTGCATACGACAAACACTTCGGCGAAAACAACTTCACAGCATTGTAAATAAATACTAGGACATTGAAGATATTAATGTGTTTTTTTTTTTTTTTTGGTGGAATTAAAAAACGAAGTTAATAATATATGAATACGTTATATTTTATTAGTGATATGAAGTTTGCATGCGTAACACGTAAACGAGTAGCGTATAATAACGACTGGAATTATGTTTGACCGAATATTAATTACTGTGATTAGTTTTTGAGCTATAACGATTGACTGATAAATATGTAATTAGAAAACGACTATCACCAGTCAACCAAATTTATGTATGGTATATAATACGGTTTTTGGCAAGGTGTATAAATTTTTTTTTTTTTTGAATAAATAATTTCTTGAACATTTTGACGTACGTTGGTCGTTGCCTATTATAGCAACATTACGCCACTAAATTAGGGTTCCTTTCCTATCTGACTGATTTGTAACCGTTTTCGGACGGAACCTCTATACCATTACATAATCCTAATCGTCAAATGTGTTGAATTACTTTATAAAATTTATATATTTCGAGTGAATGTTGTTTTTTATCTTCGTTTCAAAATCTCTTTCGATCATCGATGATACAGGATTGACTGTTGACAGAAACGTTATTCGTAGAGTGAGAGCAAAAATATTTTATAATTTTAATTTTAATCGAAACGGTAGTACATCGTTTATTTATATGCATTAGATGCATCCCAGTTATAAAAAGTATGTAAATATTTTGTTCAACACAATATTTAACAAATTATTAACATATAATTTACAATCAACATAAAAAGAATAAAAAAAGAACTATTAGTTTTTTATATACTTCTTATTCGATCTAATATATTCTACTTGTCTATTTTGTTTGGTAGTGAAAACTGCAAGGAAAACGTTGCTTTGCCCTCGCTGTTAACTTCGCAAAGACATCTAACGTCGTACAATTGCCAGTTATATGCTGCGATAGACTTTTGATGAGCGTTGATTAAACGCATTGTGTCTTCGTCATAGCTTTACATTGTTAGTGTCATACAATATTACACAAGTGGGAGGCATTGAATGATGCTGATATCATCATATAAATCAACACAGTTTTTTCAGTACGAGTAGAACTTTAATTGGTTGCCTTTATTCTGGGTAAGATCCAATAACAATATGCAATAAAAATATGTTTAATCCACGTATTCTCCTACATGGCTTTAGGACTTTCACTTTATTTGTGCGACTCATTGTTTCATCCAGCACAGATGCAAATCGTAGCATTAAAAGCATAGCAACCGTTCATTAATAAAAAAAATGTATACTTTAAAAATACAGATCGGTGGTTAAAACCGAAAAATCTTATACATTTTATAGATAAAATTATGGTATAGTTGGTTCAATTTTTCTGATCGTACTCGAATACCAGAGCAGTATACAGAGTGGCTCAAAAGTCTTTGATCACTGTTTCTTATTTAATTTTCAAGCAATAAATAAAATCATGAAACATCGTTTATTTGTCAAAATAAATTTTTAAAACTTATTCTAAGTAAAAAAAATCATAAACGGTGTTTATTCATAAAAACAACAATAACTGATGTGTAAAGATGCAAGCCGAACCCACGAGCAAAGAATTTTGGGCCACCTTGCATTACCCAGGAAAAACATAAATTATCAAATATTTATTGGGACGAATATCTTATTTACCTAGGTACTAATAAAAACGAAAAATAACATTCATAATTATGTTGAAAACTGCAATGTTTAATTTGTACTTGGATCAAAAATTATTGAATTACATCCAACCACAATTACTCATAAATAGTTTTATATTCAATTGATAACAATGACGATTATTTGTGTGTAACCGATGTCCTAACTTTAAAAATTCGAAATTCAAATATTAACGTTTAAGAAGAATGTTTGATTTGATGTTCTAAATGTAGTGCCGATAACCGTCGCGCGTCAATGAATTCAGCATTTCAATTCGTTACTACCAAACTTATAATGGATTCGTTGTCCTCCGAGTGTTTCAACGGTTCGCTGCATATTACACCGCTGTTGGTTTATTCGATAAAAATATTAAAATATCATACACATATCGGCGTTACCAATCGGTAATAAATAATAATTTGTCGTAATGTCCGGGTTAATTTCAGAAAATATGATCATGTCCGCGCGTAGTTTATCTACCGATATTTTATACAACTGACGCCAACATGCACGCGTTCATGTCGTTTTAAATTTACCTACGACTATTATCATACTGCGGTACGACGACTATTACTTGTTTGCGCTCGTAAACTTTTGCGCGATCGCGTTCGCCGCATTCGGTGGGACAGTTATAGCACGAGGAATTAATATTAAATAAATAATAACAAAAAATAAAAAATAAATAAATAGTTATTTACACGATACTTACACGTACCCTATGTACAAAACGTCCTACGCCACTCGGACGCAGATGTAATACAAATATTTAATATTGTATACGCACGTATGTTTACGTTTAAAAAATTCAAATAAAACACGTAAATCGCGCGATGTTTTGTAAGTGGATTAGAAAAAAAAAAAATGAAAACATTAAACAAGTCTTTCCGAACGTTCTGGTATAATAGGTGGTGTTGTACGTTCAGCAGTGCGGTATAAGTACGATGGTTTCTAATGCGTATTACATAATATTTATAGCATAACAACACGGATTTTGACACGACGAGAGCAGTAGTTTTCCTTGTCCACGAGCGCAAACGCTTTCATGATGAAGTGCGTTTAATAATAAGAAGTGTCATAGGTTTTAGATTCAAATAAGATCCTGTCACGAATAACGCACGCGTAATCAGTGGCGTGCTCAGACGGCAGGCTGGTAGGTTCGGGCCTACCCTGATTTTAAATAATAATTATTAATATTTTTACATCATTGTTTTGTTTAATTTTAAATATCTTTAAATATTGATAACATGTCAAACAAGAGGAATTATGATAAATTATATTATATGATCATTTTTTCTAATTAAATTTAAAAAAAAGTTACAAAAATTTACGAAAAATAAATAAATAAAACAATGTGTACCTGTATAATATTCAGGTTATAATTAATAATTAATTTATTAAAATTAAAATATTAATTTACAATTAATATAATTAATAGTTTCATATATTATATTAAAATAATTATAACTGAGCCTGTCCTACATTTTGATCCTGGAGCATCTTCAGCAGAACTTTCTGAGTACCACACTTAAAACAGATTTTTAGGATTTTCGTACGTCCATTCAATTTTAAAAATCCACTGATATAGTAGTCAATTGTACAGGTTACACATAACTATGTTAATGCTATTTCGTTCTCGTACGATTGACAATTGTTTTATGAACTAAGAAACCTACAGTTTTGCCAAAACGAGAAGATATTTTTTTGATTTTATTTCATCGCGTTTTTAATATTAACATATTTGACATTGTTCAGTTTATTTAATTTTGACGTCTTTGTTCGTTCGATATATCACCAACCGTCTCGTTAAATTATTCATTTCCACTCACGATCATCAATAAAAATTATAAACTGTGCACGTTTAACATTAAAAAGCATTAAACGTTTATATTTTAGTAATTATGTAGTTTCAAGACTGAAAATCTTCATAAGTTTGAACTAACCATGAACATATTATTAATGTTTGATGGTAAATGAATAAACAAATTGTATTTGTTCAAACGCTACACGCACGTGAAACATCCCGGGACACGTGAGCGGTTCGCGGACGATCAGATCCGTTGATCTGAACGATCTGGACCAGAGACTGTTCCCGTACCCCGACGCGATCTCTTGTCGCTGTGCTACCGCCATCTGCACAGCATCGTAACATACGAGACGTTACCGTCGTTAAAGTCTCCCGGGAAGCCGGTCGGCGATAAATGTGACGATTCGGTGCGCGATCGATTCGACGTTTCGAGCAACCGGAATGGGAAATAATGTCCAACGGAACTAGTTGCCCGAACGTTGGGGGTGCTGAAATTGCTGAAAACCCAATTGCGCCTACGCCCATCGCGGTCGGATGCGTCTCGCGTGAGCGTTCGGCGAGCGCTCGGCATCCCGGGTGGGCACGGCCGGAGCGTCGGTCGCGTGCGACGTCGACCCGTCGACAGGTTGTAACGTTCGGGGCGCGGTAACGATCGATCACGGAGGCGGTGCGCGTGGACGAAAAGTCACGTTCTCTCACGTGCCGTACGGAAAACCGTTGTTCGACGTCATTACGGCGGAGTGCAGGAATACCGCGGCCGTGACGGAATCGCGTTCACCCGTCGCGACGCCGTGCCGGTGATTCAGATCGCGTCGTTTCCGGTTCAAGACACGTACCGCGCGTGCGCTGCGAGGACTCCGCGGAAACCAACGAACTCCCTGTCCAGACTAATAAATCGACCGACGTTTACCGCCGCCGTCCGTTTATCAACAGCCACCGCCACGGTGTCTCTACTCCGCCGACTCGCCGTCCCTCGCGGCCGGTTCCCACTCGGATATCGTCGCCAACGCAAAAACACGGAACACATCATCCAGAGGCTTCCGGACGTTTTTTACTTTTTTTCATATTTATACTTCCCGCGTACCGATCACGTTCGTTGTCGGGTCGACCGAATGCAGGCGTTGTTCAAAACATAGAACGCTGTGCTACCCCTAAATCAACGTTCCTGGCCGTACCGCGGGTGTGCAATCTTAGTTATTCATAAGAGCATGACGGTTGAAACACATCCATCCGGACGGATAACTCTTGAACGCGTGGCGCCTCGAAGACACGATCCCCCGAAGACATTAACTCCCGTACACACGCACGCACCCTCGAACAGTCGGCGTCCACCCTTGTATTGGCGTGACGAGATCGCGTTGCGGCGGCAGTCGTTGGAGCAAGGGGAGCGCCCCCGTAACCATGTAACTGTGTACAACGCTAACCCGTTGCATAACATAACGTCGCAGATGCACGTGCGGCGCGCGCAATATATTAAAAACGCCGCGCGCCTACGCGTACGGAACAAAATATCCAACAGCACGTGTACGCGTGTACGATAAGAAGAGAAATATAAATAAAAAAAAAAGTCGATTGAATTATTTGCGCGAGAGCTACATTTTGCGCCGTACGTTCATTAATATTCTGTTTTTTTTTTTTCGCGTCGTCGCCGCCAACAACTGTAACACGGGGACCTATGGACGACGACGGGTCAGAGCAGGTCGCGCTTTTACACGATCGTTTTATTATTGCGTTACGTTATCACACAACAAGCGCGCGCGCCCATAAGAGCACGGGGGCGGTAAGGGAGTTCACAACCTCCTGCTCCTACGAACTCGGCTCGGCGGAAAACACGAGTAACGCGCACTGGGCTGCGTGTGCACAGGGTGATGTGTACGGTGTCGTATACGCCGATCAAACC
The DNA here is from genome assembly GCF_003268045.1 of Sipha flava. Taxonomy (NCBI): domain Eukaryota; kingdom Metazoa; phylum Arthropoda; class Insecta; order Hemiptera; family Aphididae; genus Sipha; species Sipha flava. Next base: position 1,414,357 of record NW_020271727.1, read on the forward strand.
GTGCGGACACACCACTTAGATCAAGCTAATACTTAATAAAACGTTTCCTACGGCGGTCGACTCACGCACGACCACCGCGGAAGACCACCTTTATCGGTTGGTCTTACGTTAGCTCAACCTAATTATACGTGTTATTGCTTGCACGGTAATTTCAACGTGGTATAACGAAAATGTTGTTTTGCACGCTGAAACGGTATGATAACCTATTTTCTATAGCGACATGTGAATATACGTTTATTTTGTTTGTTTAATATTTCCTTTGACTCGAATCATGAACTTGAATACTGCACCGGTTACGCGATTTATCGTTTTTGGGTTTTCGGGTCCGCGACAAAGTCTTTGTACTTCTGCTCTCATCGGCCACCCGTCCTCGTTTCGTACGCGAATGTTTCGCCGCCGAACGGTCATCGTGTTACGGCCGCACCCTGTAGAGTGGATATTGCGCGCGTTGTTCGCAGTTGAGTGCACTCTCCGATAACCCGACACCGGTGATTTATGCCGACGATCCGCAAAACTAAAAACCGTTTTCCGGTTCGTCGTCCGCGCGACAATCACAAGGTTGCGCATGTGGGCGCAAGGTTTCTTGCACAAACGCGCGCGAACTCTCTCGCATCTCGACCGGAATAAAACGATACGTGCGGCATAAAACGTATAGAAATATATAGAATGAGTTCCTGTCTAACGCGATATTCTCTATCTCTCTCTCGCACACTCTTTCTTTCTCGATGTAATTACACAGTTTATCGGAATAGATTACATTTTAAATTTAACGATTCGATATAATTGACCGTCACACAAATGCAACACCGGTGATTTTAATAAAAACTGATATTACTGGTACAAACTTCATCATAAAATACACTACCAACGTCTAGTTTGAACGCGATATTATGATATCAATTAATATCGTGCCAAGTTCATGGAAACAAGGCAAACAAGATGACCGTTACAGATCACCGCGAGAAAAAAATTAGTGATCGGTAAGGTCCGTCCAAGAGTAAAACGCATTAAGCGATTAAATGTAAACAATCAATGCCAGTAAACCGAACTGTATAATTTAATATAGTTCTGAAATGGTCGCTAAGAAAACCAAGTCCAACGGCATTATTTTGCATGCATTACACGAAACGAGTCGATGGAAAAACGAAAGGTACAACAGTTTTGCTAGGTACCTCTGGTGCGTTCTCGGGATTTTGTTTCCACAGTTATAGATCCCGACATGTCGTACAGGCCCCGAGAGTTAAAGTGTGAAAATACGTATGCGTTGAAATCACCGGACGAGAGCACTGTTGGTCGATTAGAATACTCTCAACAGTTATGCTTTTGATGAATCCTGTGCATCTGCATGATTCCAAAACAAACGAGTTTTTCGAACGAAAAGTACAAAAATAATTATTGATTTGATTCATCAACCCATGGAATCTTAATTATTATTATAACAACTACGACGGTTATCGTTATACCTTTATCGTAACTGTTATAAAACTATCATAAAACACACACACACACACACACACACATACACACATCACGCGCAATGTGCATTACGTCGTTTATTTCTTTCAAAACCGTAATAATACTTCATACGTCATCCAGACGACGAAAACTAGTTAATTTCTGTCTAAAATATTGCAGTGCCCGGCGACTCGTCCGTTCCGTTGAAACAACGATACTCGTATTTTGGAATTAATTCAAAACGAATCACGCATTACCGTATGTATTTATGAAGACATTTTCATACGAAACGATATTGCGCGTGGACCACAAACGACCGTACGAGTTTTCTACACGTAATGTACTATATCACAGCCGATTTGCATATACGTGCTGAAATTTTTATTTCATACATACGCCATAAATATGTAACACCGCGCACGGTCTAATAGTTAAAAACAATCCGATCGGGTGTACTACACGTATGTGTAATGCGTATTATAATTATTATTATCATCATCATCATGTGTGTGTGTGTAATATGGAGATTCGACTAAAGCCACATAATAAACATTTTAAGTCACGCGATGTCAGAGCTGTACCGTTTTCAATAAAATATCATCATATAAAATTCGATTGCAAAAAATTAACCTTTACGAGCCGCCATTTCACATCTCTCTCTTTCTCTCTCTCTCTCTCTCTCTCTCTTTCTGCCTGTTTGTTTATTTTTCTCTCTTTTTTTTTTTTTTTATGTAAAATACAAACGTGCGTTATACATTACGTGTATTTTTATATATACGCATGGTATACCTACGCGTACGGTTCTGTTGAAACAGTTTGTGATATATTTCGCCTCGAGCTTTACAAGATGTATTGATTATGTCAGTTTAAATATATTTTAAATTCGTTTAATTGTATCATTGAACAGGAGAATCATATCGGAGATGTGAAAAAGTTGATATGTAGTCCGTGTCATGGAAAATTCAAATGTATTATATGAATATTGATAGCATCACATGCCTTTATCAATAAACTTATAGCATTATTTGAACAATCTCATTTTATAGTACTATCACGGTGGAATATTGAAAAGTTTCAAAAGTAGAAAATAACGATTTTTTTTTTTTTTCAACTTGATTCAAGCGAAGTTTAGAGTAATTATGTATGTTATATCTTTATTGAACATTAATTTCTATAAATAAAGTATGAACTTTTGATATTCTAATTGTAATATGAAATTTTTATTTCACATTTCGAAGCAAATTGTTTTCCATAAAGTTCTATATGTGAAAATTAAATAAATTCGAAAACCAAATGATTTCCTGACCGCTCTTGATTTTGAGGATTTTATTGTAGTTAGTTAAATGACTTATATTCGAGCATAAAATCTAATGACATTTCACAACTTCCATTTGGCATTCTGAAATTATTTAACAAATATTTCTTTTTCATTATAATTTAAATTTTATAACTGTAAATTTCAATATTTTACCATTTAATAAGTTATAGAAAATAAAGAGAATTGCTAATTATAATTATTAAAATTTTTTATGCCACAATGGGAATCACGAAAAAAATAAAAACGTAAAAATGACTATGGTATGGTTCTAAAAATTAAATTGATAATGTACCTTATAAATTACGAAATACAAATCAATTAGAAAAATTAGAAAAAAAAGAAAACAACTATGTACTGTATCCTTTATTCACAATATATGAAATAAGACCTAATAAAGAAACGAAAATTATTTTACAAAGTAATGTTTAATATGTGGTAGAAAAAAGAACATTGTATAATGTATACGAGCAAACAGATGTAATGTTACGACAAAGTGATACATAGGATTGTACTCGTATTTAATTCGAAAGAACTTTATCTATGCCTTTTCTCAACATTAATGGGTTGGCTTGAGATATTCACGAAGAAAAATACTAAATAGTTGAAAACTGGGCACTGCAATTCGTCAATGTTTTATTATTTGTTCGGTCTTGTAAGATTTTTATCTTATTAATGTTAATTATTTTTAAAACTAGTCCACACGCTTATATTATTAAAATTAATTACTAATTAAAATCAAGTGTGAGATTTTTTATTTTTTACAAGCTTCTCCACACTGTACCAAACAAGCAAATTTTATACTAATGTCCAATTTTTGCGTGCAAAGCAATGAGTGTACAATAGGTAAATATTTGTGTGGTTGGAAAATGTCCTTACTAGAGACTTAAATTAAAAAAAAATCCAACCGGTGCACCTAACTGTGATTACCAATTTATCGAAAACGAAGACAGTTAAACGCATTACAATATACAAGGCGATTCTTCCGAGGAGACTGAGCATAACCGACCAATCACGGATAATAATAATCGCGGACTGATCTTTTCCGAGTTAACCCTGCGGAAACCCGTTAAAAACCCGTAGAATTCAGACAATAAATTACGTTGCGTTTTAAGAGGCTATTGTTTACGTCAAATTGCGCGGAACATCGTACGCGTTTGTCCGGGGGCGGGGGTCTAACATAGGATTTCGATAAAAAAAGTCATCGGAACGGACACAGCACGATATTTCTACGACCGGCAGAAGCAAAAAAAAAAATAAAATTATAGATTATTATTTCGGTCTGGCCTCATTAAGCCGGCAAGCGCGCGATTTTGCCGAACAGAACTAGCGCAATAACGTTTTGGTGTTATGTAAAACTTATAGCTCGTGGCGTGCGAAACAAAATGAAAATAAATACTGTTACAAATAACAACCGTCGTAATGATCGTAGGAGGAAGACTTTCGCATCGGCGTGCGCGCGCGAACAACCACTGCTGTTGTTTATCGTCGTTACGATCCCATTTCTCTCAATCGCCGTCGTCGATCCGATACGAATGCCCGCACTATTCGAATACGATTTTAACAATCTTTTGAGACAGACTTCGTATACACACACACACACACACGCGTAGACGTAAGATATGTACGCAACGTGATATAATGTACGGTCGTATGCCATGTGCTGCCGGTGGTAGTATAGCTCATAAATCGCAGCCGATTCGCGAACACGAGGGATACTTCGAATACCGCGGACGCACGTTTCGTCGTACGCTTTCACCTGCGAGCCAGTGAAATTCGACCGGAAGTCGACCCCTGCGGCCCTGGCGCGTGCCGTTCGTGTAATATATGTGCACAGATTCAGAGCCGGGTTGAGCGAAAATAGCGCATTAGGCAAAATCAAATTTTGCCACTTAAAAAAAAAAAAATTGGAGCTCTGATTTTAACTTAGCCCCTCCTTCTGTTTTTTATGTGATATACCTACACGAAAAATGTTTTAATTTTTTTTTTATTTTAAACTACAAGCGGTTTTAAGATTATCGGGATGTATTAACGTCAAATTTGTAAATTTATATAATTTATTATGAATTCATCAAGTACATGTATTTAGGTTTTAAAATTTCGTGTAATCCAATTATTTTTTATTAATATAAATTAATATAAAGTATTTATTAATTATTTTCAAAATGTTTTTCACTTAATCATACAAATAACTAAACCTTTATCTTAAAAAATTAAATAAATTATTATGATAATAATTTTGATAAAATAAAATAAAATTAATTTTATTTAAAATTGACTTTTATTGCTTTCAGTGAAACGAAACTCTGTATACATTTGTCCATGTCTAATTCTTCAGCAATTTCGCTTTTAGTAGAATGATTGATCAATCGGTATTGTGATGTTTATATTTGATGGCAAATTATTTTTTAATATTTAAAATGTTTATTGAACTCCTCTCGACCGTTGTAGCAGTTAAATCAATATCATTCTTAATATCACATAGGTATTGGTGTATGGTTCTATCAAGAACTGATTTTGGACACCGGTAAAAATGAAAAAAAAAATGTATATGAGTACACAATATGTATGAGTCAATTTAGAAAATGCGAGCATGCAATGTCGTACGGACATATGAAAGCGAACGCGTACAAGACGCGAAGGACGTCTATCTATTCGCAGTGCCGACGAAAGGCGCTAGTAATAAACAGTAATGTAACAATAACAAGTTGGTTCGACAACGTAACGACTGACATACTCGCATAACAAACGAGCGTAAATAAAATATATATTTATAATATACATAAGTAAATACAATAATGGGGATGGTAAATCCTGATAGACTAACCGATAGACCAATGGATCCGTAGGCGTGCGTAGACCTGTGTTTCGGGGGGGGGGGGGGGCTGGCAACGCTTTTGGGTTCTACGTCAACGAAACGTGTAAATGTACGAATAACGAAACGAATGAATAATTGAATAAACACAAATGTAATTATTTATAAAGTACCGCGGTATCAGTCCCGATGAATATGTTTTCTTCTCGTCTCGTATATTTTTCTCGGATGACTTAAATAAACTATTCATGATTTGGGCTTTTGCAGTCGATTTTCAGCCTGTACTATTATTATAATACGTTTTTACGCGGTTGTTTAGAACATTTAGCTTTATTTGTCCTGTTATGAGACATCGTTTAAGTTTTTATAGTTCTCAGGAATACCCCCTCCCACATGCACGCACGCCTATGCTTGGATCACGACACGTGTGCTGGCGTGCGATTAAACACGGCCCCGGAGCCATCGCAGTCCTCGCCGTCGATGGTCAACAGACTTTAACGGGTTTCCCAACGACGGTGGCAAATCTGTACGTGTATAAAGCTCTATGTAGTGAAAACGAGGAGCTATCAATGGTTTGAGATTTAAATTTGAAATTTAACGTTTTTACTCGTTCGCATTTTGCGCAAGACATATCTGAGTGTATCATAAGTACTCTTTCTTTTTCCATTGAGCTGTTTCATATGATTCGTTGACGAAAAAAAAAAAAAATAAAATTTATTTAATAAATTTTATTTAAATACGTTATTTAATAACGTATACTTGTATCGTGGTATTATCTTTCATATTATTCTAATTGTACTAAATTTTAATGAATTTTTAATGTCATATTTCGCACCGGAAAATTTGATTCATAAACATCGAACGTCGAACCAGTTGTTATCATCTCGTCTCACCATATACGTTCATTCGAGCTTTGTGTACTTGTAGATGGGCTGCATCCGAATTGGGTTTCGAATTTAAAGTTACTACACTAGTTGGGTCCCGAATTATTTTAGGTACTACATTAGTTGGGTCCTGATATATTTTAGGCATTACACTAGTTCTTGAATATTTTTTGATAAGTACTACATTATACTAACATTTTCCTTCCCATATTAACAGACGTCTATGATTCATTTATACTACAGGTATGGTTAAAACATTTTTTTTAGTTTCTTTTCAATTAAAATATAAATTATTAGAATTGTGTTGGTAAATATTAAAAATATTAAAATTCTATTAATATTATTGTATAATATTTTTATTACTTAATATTACTAATATTTTATTTTTAATACTTTTATTACTTTATAATACTTTATATTATTATATAAATTATAGAATTTTAAAAAAAAATGTGATCCTGTGGTCTAAATAGATCATAAACAGTCCTAAGTCAGTTAAAATAAGAAAGAAAATGTTAGTAAAATGTAATACTTACCAAAAAATATTCAGGAACTAATGTAATACCTAAAATAATTCAAGACCCAACTAGTGTAGTACCTATAAAAACCCGGGACCCAACTCGGATGCTCCGTGTACATGTACTCGCAATTACGGGTTCAATACTCAATCCTATACATTTCTTTGTAATCCTGACATTTATTTTTCACCAGTTTCACACCTTATAAATACCTCAAACTATTTGAATAATGACCCACTGTAATATCGAATTGTTCAGAATAATACTTAATTACATTTCATCTCTCTGTTATATTTTTATAACGATTTAATCTGTTAACATAAACTCATGTATTGCAATTTAATATTATGACTGAATTTTTGTGAAATATTGTTTTTTTTTTTTAATTTTCAACAGAGTGCGGGTATACGGTTCGAAATAGAAGGAATATTTTTGAACTTAATCTTGTGTTTTAGCACGCGAAACAATAACATAATGGACGGGACACGTTTCCACTAAGTGTATCATTCCACCAATACCGGTTACAATCACATTTGACCACTGATATCAATTTCGATCAAAACATTTTTGACTGATACCCGTTTCCATCAAATCAATTTCTATCAAAAAACTCACTAGTTTAACGTGTTTCGCAGAAATATTACTCGTGTTAGATATTCATATTGCCCGTATTGCACTGTGCAACGAATTTTTAATTTTGTCGACTCGTTTTAACATTAAAACAAAATACGATAGCGATAATTTAATAGCTCCCCGCCAGTACCGAAGAGGTGAAACATTATCATATCTACATAGCATAACATAATACATCTGTATGTTTATAAATCATAAACGTTAAAAAAATTAATGAAAAACGAGTTTCCTCGTTGTATATATAGTAAACGTATTTGTATTTTTATGTCGATTAAACGAGATAAATCAAAGACAGTCCACCGCTAACTCCATAACGTACGACTCTACGAGCATTTCAGACTATGGATAGTGTACAGTGTTCAAATTGATTTGGCGGAAACGGATATCGATGGGAACGTTAACGCCCAACGCAACGCAACGTACAATGCGAACGGAGAAGGAGGATAAAACTTTTCCAAGGAGCATCCGCCGACGAGTTTCGTTGAACATAACAGCGGTGTGGTCGCGGCATAACAACGTTTTCGAAAAGGTTCGTACGACGAGGATTGCGCTCGCGCCGAGACCGTAAATTAATACGTGACAGCACGCGCGTACGACGTATATATTATGCGGCCGCGGTCGGCGGCAGTAGCGGCTCTCAATCAACCGGCCGGAATGATTTACGACGATCCAGCGTTGAAGTCTCTCCGCACAACGCACGGTCGTATCGGCGAGTACGTCGGAAACTGTCGGTTTTAGTTTTGTTGTTCTCTCGTCTTCCGTCCAAGACCTGTCGCGGGTTAACGACGACGCTGTAACAACGTTATTTTCGTGCTCGCCGTAATACTGCGGAACGCGTGACGTTTCGGAAACTGTGGTGACGTCGAGCTATTTTCACGAATGGCCATTTATCAGGGCTGAAACTGGATTGTAAATTTAACCTTGTAACAAAAAAAAAAAAAAAAAAAAACCCTATAAGGTCACATAATAAATGTGTATTTAAGTTGATTCTCAGTGAAAACATTCACATTTATTTTATTTTATGGAGTACATAGTTTAGAAACTATACAATCAAACCAGTGGCGTCATTTGGGCGATAGAAACTGGGCCATTTTTCCCGGTCTAGTGTTGATTTCAATCTATAGCCGGTAAACTTAAAAAATTGTAAGAAGGCCGATTTTTGTCAACAAATATTAACTGACCCCCTGACCCCCCCTCCATTGATCTTCCCCTGCGTCGCAATCCTCGTAGTACGTCATCCGACTAATAATTTCCATCCGGGTTTCTATGCGTAGTCACTGTAAGTAATATGTGATTGAATTTGATCCTCAACGCGATATCCCAAAACTATTCCGCCGCATCGTCATAAATAATTCACAAATTTGTTATCAAAATATTTTTCCAACGCGGTTTCACGGTACCCATTACTATTTTTCTTTCCCCTAAGGTTCAACGAATAAATAACCCGCAAATATTTACAAAAATAATTTTTCGAAAAATGTTTCCACGTCATGGGTCTGCAACTGTACTTGCATTAATGTCAATGAGTTGAACTTATTAGATGGGCTATACTTATAGAAACGATATAGAGGTGATAAAAAATATATATTTATGTTATCACTAAGATATGAATGATTATTATAACAATACATTTGTATGATTCGTTTGATACGGGTTGAACCCATAACACAATATACAAATATATAGTCTAGTATTTACGCGTACATGCACATAGAGAATTTTTACGAAACAAGCGACTTACTAACTCGTAGAAGAATTCGTATTCAACTAGATAACGTTGAGCTTCGGTTAGCTTTTTTTCGTTCGACGTAACGATATGCGTTTTAGACACGGCGTGTCGTGTAGACCATATACCCGCGCGAAAAAAAAATAAACGAATTATTTTTTCGAAAATTATTAAAATCATTTGAAAACGATACGAAGTGGAAAACGGTACGATGAGTAATGTAAATCTGCGTGCACAACGGACAATTGACTGCACTACAGGTTTTCCGTACTCTAAATAATCCTGTCGATACAACACACGTGTGCGTGTGTAAATGTTTTTATGTATTCGTGCGCGTGATATCGTGCGATCCACGTGTCCAAAAGCCGTATGTCCTTTAGGTAAACATTGTTTTGGTGTGACGGTGGGAAAAATAACGCGAGAACTGTAAAACACGCGTAGCGTGCAATGGTATCTTATTCGTAGAAAAAAAAAAAAACTTCGCGTTCCCAATCCGTGGTCGCGTGCGGGGGTGGGGAGGGAACGATTTCACCCCTCGTAATTTATGCGGTCCGGAGGCTTTCGCGCCGTTCGAAAGCGATCCCTTATCTTTCCGATGACGCGCGTGAACCTCAATCTCATTAGCCACTGTAGACGCGAACGTCGTCACGTAAAAAGCAAGAACGGAAAAAGGAAAGAACGGGGGAAAAAAAAATTATTAAAAACGTGTTTATCCGCCGTCGCGAGCTGTACAATCGCGTTTTCACGGATCTTAATTACTGCACCTCGCGCGCACACGTGCGGCGGTAGGCGGTAAGTGCACGTGCACGTTTGCGCGTCGTGTGAAAAATATAAAATTAGATAGAAGAGAGTAAAGAGTATACGTGGAAAAAAAAAAAGGAAACGAGTCAACGCGTGCGCGGGCGATATCGCGCGAGCCGCGGATAAATCACGGCTTTTGGGACGACGATGAATCCGACGGCGACGGCGTATCTATCGGGTCTCGTCACGCGTTCGTCGTACACCCGCTCGCAGGACCCGCCGATCGGCCGAGCTTGTTGTTCGATACCGTTCACGTTTCCCGGGCACATTCGTCCTGCGCGAGCCGTCGCCGTCGCCGTTATGTTTTCTTTTTTTTTTTTTGTACCTGTTGTAGGTGCACCTGCAAGGACACATGTTCCGTGCGGTGTAACATCATGACTTTTTACTGTTGCGAAACTCACAACCCTATGAAATACGTCCAACTGTACGGATAAAATATAAAAGTCGCAGGTGCTCCCGCGGGTGGGGGGAGAGGGCATAACGAATGTATGACGGCTGTTACCTCCGTATTCGAAACCGAGCGCTGACCAATGGGTTTTCTTCTAATAATTATAATTTTTCAAATTCAATCGATCAATATCGACCTACCTATCCCTTTAGCGTTTATGCTTATTTTAAAAACAAAAATATTTTAACCATACAAGAATAGTTTGTCCGTTGCAAAGACTGTCCGTACTCGGAACTGAGCCAGTTAAAATAGTAATTGCAATTCAAGTCAAATTATTTCTCTCAGATTTCGACACCACAGTACCAGTTGATAACGATGAAGTAGTGCAGTGTTTCACACGGGGTGTTCCACTGCCCGCTGTTGTACATGGAGTGAAAACTTAAACTTTTTACTTTTAAATCCCTAAATACTTATTTTTGGTAAATAGCCATAGATTTTCAACGAAAAGTCGAAAGAGAAAAATCCCTTTCAATCTTTTAGTTCAACTCGTTTACGAAAGTAACGATAATTACTCGATTGTTTTCTAATTATGAAAAAGATTCGGCTGGAGATCTTATAATTCAAAATTGTAACTTAATACTATAGATATTGGCCAATGCACAAATACATGTTAATCTATTAATACAATTAAAATCTAAGTAAGGCATAAAAATAATTTGTTTTTTTCTGCGGTCAAACTTAATCCAAAGGGTACCGAAAAAAAGATTTTTGAAGAATTCAGTTCAATTACCATATGTTATACTATTTAAATACATTTATTACATTAATCACGTATTTTATTATTTATTACTTTCAAAGTATATACTATAAGTAATGATGAAGTGTTCAATTTGTTATGACAAAGAAAATTTATTAAAATGAAATAAGTTCTAAACAATTAATTTAAAAATTACGATTTCAATTAAAACTTTAACATTCCTAACAACACACAAATTATTTTATTACAACAATAAGTCATTGAGTGACTAATAAAATAAGATACACGGTAAATACTTTACACAGACCTTGACTCATAATATTTTTTCTAATGCAATGATTTATTATTGCTTTTTAGTTTGTATAAATCATAGGACAAACCCCTCGGACAATATCTTTAGATTTCATTTTGTAAAAACACCTTTTGTAACCTTGAGTGTCTAAAAAACTATTACGAGTAAAACCAGCTGCTTCCGTTAGAGTAAGCTAGCAGATAATATGGTATGCATCTAAATTTACACTTTCTAAAGATACTTTGGCTATGTCAAGGTTTTTTACATACCGTTTCGACGTCACACTCCAATATGAATACTGTCTTGACGTGGAATTCGTGGAACACACGATCTAACTATAATTTGTTCATATGTCAAACAAATGGTGTGCATTTTTTCTATCCTTGCTAAAGATCTTAAAGCAATGCATTTCGTGAATTCGTTTTGAAATATCTGTCGTACTATAGATTATATGTGTATGCTCATATAATGTTAATGGAGAAAGGGAGAAAATATCAGTACGCGTGATTTTCCTTCCTGTCGTTTACCGCAACGTTTATCAACCTGGGAGTCGCGTCCATTAAGAATAAAATAAAACGCTGTTTTGGAAAAACAACCTTTCATGAAAAATAAAAATTAATACATAACCAAGCGATAAGAATGATACAATTAGTGTACAGTATCAGTACACTTTAAACCTTATTTCATTCGTCCAGAAATACATTGTTTTCGTTTCGTTAAAGGTCAATGATATATTTTGTAACCGGTGAATCGGATAAAAGCTTAAATTATTTTTTTATCATATGGGATGGGGTCGTGAAGACTTTAAAATGGTCGAGAGACGCTGGTTTATCGCACATTGCCCGTCGTCCATATGAACGACACCCTCGGTCCGCCTACCCACTGCGGTTTTGCGCACCGATTACTCCTGCGCGAGTTCGAGGACACGATTAAGATCTGGGCAGTGCGCGCGAGCAAATCGGCCTGCTCGCACCGCGTTATGATGTTGCGCACGTGCACCACGCGTTTATCCGAATCTAGTCGAAACGAACCGCGAGCACGACGTATGCGGATCATCAAGTGAGCAGCATGATTGGCGAGAAACCCGGGTGAAGAGTGACGGCGAGACGGTTCACCCGTTTCGTTTACTGTGACTTGCCGTCGCTACGCGCGCCAGGGATACGAACGCGAAGGACAAATCCGGGCGAGGACCTTGCAGGCATGCCGCCGCTCACGCCCACATTTTATCCCGAGCGCTATGTCAACCCGCCATCCTGTTTTCAACGGCGCTGATTCGAGGTGCAAACCGTTACACGTCAAATCCGCATGGGAAATCTCGCCTCGAGACGTACGAGAAATCGCTCCGGGCCCCGAAACACGGGGATCAAAAGTTTTCGACCGCTGCGGGGGACACGGGGGCGGTACTCGGACGTCTATAGGTTTTCGAACACGCGCACGAGGTCTCGAAAACAACGCGAACGTGCGCAAAAACGTTCGCCCCGCGCGTAACATGTTAATCGCTGGGTGACGCGGAAGCCGATAAATAACAAAATACGTAAAAAATACGATCGAGTCGTGCGGCCGGTAATCCTCTTGAAAATGACGGTATGGACGCGTTCCCGAACACCGCCGACCGCGCGTACACGGGCCCGCCGGCGGTCGAGTTGAGAAACAATGAGAACAAGCGCACTGCTATTACTGCTGTTGCTTACTGCTGCCGCGGCCGAGCGCCGTACGACTTCATTATGAAAACGTAATAATATTGTTACGGCGTACGCGCGCCCAGGACCGTTTATGGTCGTCGTAAATGGACGTCAGCGAATATTTATAATAACGCCGACCAGCGCGCGCGCGCGCGCTACGAAAGATCTCTCTCTATCTGTGTCGCCGTTAAAGTCTCTCCGTCTGTTTATCGATCCGTGCGCGCTCGTCCCTCTCTCTCCTCTCTCTCTCTCTCTCTCTCTCTCTCTCTCTCTCTCTCTCTCTCTC